>NC_033800.1:150754513-150772775 GCF_001876935.1 Asparagus officinalis | reverse complement strand
GGGTGTCTCGGAATTTCCGAGACACCCTTGGGGTGTCTCGGAAAATCCGAGACACCCCGGGGGTGTCTCGGAAACCCCGAGACACCCCTGGGGTGTCTCACATTGGCCGAGACATTCCGTTGAGGTGCATTCGTCCGCTTCCGCTGTAAATTCTTCGTCCGAACTCGGATTTTAGTGATTCGAAGTGCGTTGGAAGTCTGACGAAGAGTTCTATCTGCTCCAATGGTTGGATTATCTGTAGAATGAACGAGACAAGAAGGGCGTTGTTCCTTTTGTAAACATCGCGGGGCTCTCGATTAGCCCGTGACTTCGTAGTTCGTCGATTCACTTCAATCGTTCATCGACATCAATCGAACTCCTGTGGATCGGATAGTGACGTTCATCGTCGTTCTTTAACACTGAGCTATTCGTAGAGACCTATAGGCAATTTTCGATGCCTACAGATACCAAAACTATCACGTTAACCGTCACCTCTGAAAGTCATTTTCCTCCAAATTCTCCTGCCAGTCCTCTTCAGAAGGATGACGGGTCCACCAAAACTATCACGTTAACCGTCACCTCTGATAGTCCTTTTCCTCCAAATTCCCCCACCAATCCTCTTCAAGAAGGATGGTGGGTCCACCAAAACTATCACGTTAACCGTCACCTCTGATAGTCATTTTCCTCCATATTCCTCCACCAATCCTCTTCAAGTAGGATGGCGGGTCTACAAAACTATCACGTTAACAGTTACCTCTGATAGTCAAACTCATCAGATAATGGCCTACCAGGTGATGTGCCTCTATTCCGACTTCATGGATAGTGCCTCACTAGGTGATATGCCTTGTCTACCTCTTTTTATTCCCCTGCTAAGTCTTAATCAAGACTGGGGGTTGGTTACTTGGAATCCATTGGATTAAGAGTAATAAATCTTTCACATCGTCAAGTTAACATTACACTTCTGACGATCATCACCCCACAGAGTATGAATGCAGCTTGCATCGCTCCTAATTTGTCACGTTAACAATATACCTCTGATAATCAACTTATCAATCCTCTTCAATAGGATGATAGGTCCTCAAATTTGCTCAAATCACAATCTTCCCCAGCAAGACACTAAGTCTTTAAAATCTTAGTATCAAAATTCATCGCTTCTGATGATAAACTCATTTAGCAATTCTTCCCAGTGAGACGCTAGTCCCCAAAATCTTGTTCAAATCACAAGTACACAAATTCTGTCACGTTAACCCTAAACCTCTGACAAAACCCACTTATCAATCCTCATTAATAGGATGATAAGTCCTTAAAGTTGCTCCAATCGCAACACAAATCCTGTCATGTTAATATCACACCTCTGACAAAATCCACTTATCAATCCTCTTCAATAGGATGATAAGTCCACAAAGTTGCTCCAATCGCAACACAAATTCTGTCACGTTAACACTAAACCTCTGACAAAACCCACTTATAAATCCTCTTCAATAGGATGATAAGTCCATAAAGTTGCTCCGATCGTAACATTCTCTTGACATGTTAACACCATACCTCTGACAATTCACTTATCAATCCTCGTCAATAGGATGATAAGCCCACAAAGTTGCTGTTGCTCCGATCGCAACATTCTCTTGTCACGTTAATATCAAACACCTCTGACAATCCACTTATCAATCCTCGTCAATAGGATGATAAGCCCACAAAGTTGTTGTTGCTCCGATCGCAACATTCTCTTGTCACGTTAATATCAAATACCTCTGACAAATTCACTTATCAATCCTCTTCAATAGGATGATAAGTCCACAAAGTTCCTCCAATCGGAACACAAATCCTGTCACGTTAACACTAAACCGCTGACAACCCACTTATCAATCCTCATCAATAGGATGATAAGTCCATAAAGTTGCTCCAATCGCAACACAATCTTGTCACATTAACATCACACCTCTGACAATAGGTCCTCAAAGTTGCTCCGATCGCAACATTCTCTTGTCACGTTAATATCAAACACCTCTGACAAAATCACCTTATCGACTCTCGTCAATAGAGCGATAGGTCCTCAAAGTTGCTCCGATCGCAACACTTTCTACTTATCGACTCTCGTCAATGGAGCGATAGGTCCATAAAAATACTGTTAGGTTAACATCACACCTCTAACAGTAAAACCCCCCAATGAACTTGTTAATCCTTTTTCAATAAGAATAGCAAGTTTTCATTATAAAATTCTCAGTGGATTAGAGATTTTCTGAAATTAACCCAGTGATAATAAAGAAAGTTTATGAATTTCACTCTAAGTGAAAATTCACGCCAAGTTAATACTACACCTCTGACACTTCTAATTTTCTTTCAGTGTTTCAAGTGAAAATATAACACAGGAAGAAACAGTGACAAAGTCTACGTATTCAACATCGTAGCACCAAAAATCCATGTCTTACACGCATGGGGGATTTTATCTCGATCCCTAATTAGAGATAAGCCTACGCCTAATACGCGTTGCCGGTTAGTCTTTTTCCGTAAAAATGACAAAGTCTATGTATTCAAAATCATAGCATCAAGTCTAAGAGGGTTCATTCTCTTAGCACAACGTTACATGTGGAACGGACTTAGACAATCCACATGCTAGCCCGACTCAAACGGTAGTCGGTAAAGGCTTATCAAATCCGTTGATGGCTGAGGGTTTGCCAAAAATCCTATGCACGTTTGCAGGTCCATCAGCTTAATGGATGTGAGCCGAGACTTAAAACAGATGAGCCAAAGACAAGTCTCAAAGACTTAGTCGAAAATGCACGGAAATCACTTCCATGTTTTAAGTCAAAACGTCGAGGTCAGACCCGCGATGCAAAAACCGAACGCCGAGGTCACACCCGTGTTCCAAATTCAACATGCAAGGGTGAGACCCACATCTCAAGTTCAAAATGTAGGGTCCACCCCCACATTCCAGAAGCAGGATTATGGCGCATACCTTCACACAGGTCCTACGTGGCAAATCCCTTCAACCATGATGCCTTCGAAGCAAGTGCAGAGAACAAATCCTTTACCACAAGGAATCAACAGCTCCAAGATCAGAGTTGAGATCCAAAGTATTCCGAAAATTCGTCCCAGTCAACCGCGAACTTTCGAAAACTTTGGAGGGGGTTCTGTAGGCTGTCTAAAAATCACAATAGATAGCTGATCCCCATCAAAACACCGATGATGGAAGTTACACTCTGACGACTTCCAGAATGTTACAATTTGAAGACTTTCACGTAGATCGCTAAAGGTTACAATCTGACGACCTTCACGACAACTGATGGAAGCTCTAATCAAACAGCCTTCATAATCAACATCGGGAGTTACAATCTGACGACTCTCATATATCAGAGAGCTAAAGCAAAGATTACAAAATGACGATCTTTGCAACGCTTCGACAGAAAGAGACTACAAATCGACGGTCTCTTCAAATCAAACTGTGGAAGTCCTCCCCGCACACCAGCATCAAGACGCATCGCGTTCATAGCCACGAACGCAGCTCAACGCAGCTCCAACCGCTGCCCAACGCAGCTCCAAGCACTGTCAGACGCAGCTCTATACCGCTACAAACGCAGCTTCCAAATTGCTGTAAACGCAGCTCAGATCCGCTGCCAAACGCAGCTCTTAAATCGCTGCAAATGAGCTTCCAAACGTTGCGTCCGAGCTTCCAGATGCTGCGTTCAAGCTTTTAGGAATTGCGTTTGGACACAGAATTCATGCCAGAACGCGGGCCTGTGTTTGACTCGTTCAAATACGAGCTAAACGGTTTCAAAACCATTTTCCCATGATCTGAGGAGATCACAACTCTATTCAAGAGTGATTTAAGGGGCGGTTACATCCCATTAGCCCTACTTAGGAGCGAATTAAGGAGGTGGTTACACCCCTTAATCCCCTATAAATAACTAAAAATCAATTCAGTTCGGGGCGGTCGGTTGGAACTTCTTGGCTCGTCAACAGGATCCTTAGAGCATTTCTGGAGCTTGGGAGATCTACAACAAGAGCTTCTTCATCCTTGGCTTGAGAACCGATTCTCGGGTCAAATCAACTCTTTTTCAAGAGTTTCCAACTCATTCAAAGTTATCAACTCGTCCAGAGTTTCAAACTTGCCACGCAAGTTCTCCACAACGTCAAATCGTGAGGAGAAGACCATGTTCCAGTGAAGCAAGACGTCGGATCGTCAACGAGAAGCAAACTCGACGCGAGCATTCGAGGGAAGCATCTCATCGCCACCGTGAAGAACCCAGAATTAAACAAAGGGGAGAATCCAGATCATTCTCTTCTCTTTTGTAATCAGGAAATCCAATTGTAACTGAGATTAAAGGAATACAAATCAATTTTCTTTCATTTCTTTTACTGCAAATTTTTCACAAACAAGAGTTTCTTAGGATTCATGTATAGAGTCCGTAAGGAGTTCCTAGTATGAGTGAGGACGATATATGTGTATAATTCAAAATTTGAGAAATTTTTTTTTTAACTATTTTGTGTAAATTTAAAGTATTTGTGTGAATACTATATGTTGAGAAAATTTTATTGTGATACGTTATTTATAAAGGTCTATTTTGACTCATAAACTTTTATTTTCTTATCGTCAGAGAGAGAGAGAGAGAGATGGCAGGACGTGGTAGGCCTCATACTCGGAGAGCTGGGTAGGCAGAGTCACAGCAGACTCCATCTGAGTAGCAGTCAGCTCAATCCGAGCCTCAGCAGGTACCACCCCCCCCGGAGCCGCAGCAGGCTCCCCAGTATTTAGTGGATATCATGGCTCCTCTAATTGCCCGGATGATAGCCATTGAGGAGTTGGTGACGACTCACATAGCACCACGGACACCACCACCATCGGTAGCTCAGCAGCAGGGGATACATGTCGTTCCTGTCAGAGAGAGATCCTCAGAGATCATGCCTGCAGCTGTTCCTCTAGCAGTCCCAGATAGAGCCACAGAGCAGGAGGCTTGGCTCCGTATGGTAGAGAGTTACCAAAAGATGAGGGCACTAGAGTTCCAGGGATCACCAGACCCTCTTACAGCCCATAAGTGGAAGGAGGATGTGGAAAATATTCTTAACATACTCAGTGTGGATTCAGTTCAGAAGTAGAGATTGGCATCCTATAGCCTGAAAGGAGATGCAGGAGATGGTACCGACTTCAGTTTACTCCAGAGCAGAGGATGACCCTCACATGGGAGGACTTCATATATTTCTTTGATGGGAAGTACATTTCTTCTGCAGCACGGACTGGGAAGGAGCTTGACTTGTCCCGGTTGACTCAGGGGGACACGACAGTGGCAGATTTTGAGAGCAGGTTCATGGAGTTGTTATATTTCACGGGTATGTGACAGACAGGAGAGCGTCAAGCTCAGATGTTCTTAGCAGGGCTTCGCCCTAATCTCCGCTGGTACCTTGTCTCGAGGAGATTCTATTCAGTTAGGGAGGTAGCTAAGGCCGTCACTTCATAGAAGATTGAGACTACCATGTTCCAGAAGGATAAGGAAGGTAAGGCCAAGGCAGGACAGAGCGAGGACAAGGGCAAGAACAAGAGATCTTTTTCTGGACCTCAGTAGCAGCATCAGAGCCCTTATAAAAAGAGACCCCAACAGGATCAGAGAGCGCATCAGCAGCGCAAGTTCTAGGGATCTTGTTATAACTTTCTCAAGGTAGGACACAAGGCATCGGAGTGCCGTAGTGCACCAGCAGGAGCTCAGCAGGGTAGGGTTCCGAACCACCAGCAGCAGCGACAGTAGGGCAGAGGTCAGGGCCAGCAGAACAGACTTGAGGCACCGCCAGCAGCTCAAAGGACTGAGAGACAGATTCAAGCAGTTCAGGAGGTTCCTCAGGGGTAGATTATCCCATATTCTCTAGCTCCAGTAGTAGAGCAGTCTTCAGTCACAGACAAAGTATATGCAGTAGTTCCTCGTGATCATGGAGCTAGCGGAGCCGTAGTGGAGGGTACGTTCCTTGTGGATTCTTTCCCCGCCCGTATTCTTTTCGATTCAAGAGCTTCGCATTCTTTCATCTCTCATGCATTTATGACTAGACTCCAGCTCGTAGCTCAGCCTCTAGATGCCCCTTTATCGATTTCCACCCCTTTAGGTGAGGTATCGCTTCTGGAGAGCGTTTGTAGGAGGTGTACCGTCAGTTTAGACGAGTCAGAGTTCATAGTTGATTTGATAGTATTGCATATGTCCGAGTTCGATGTTATCCTTGGTATGGATTGGTTGTCTTCCTACCATATCAGTATTGACTGTTTTATGAAGACAGTCAAGTTGCGAGCGTCCGATGGGTCCGAGATGATTGTAACCACTTCTCAGGGCAACCGATTTGCAGAGTCATTTCTGGCATACATCGAGAAGGTGATGCGACGGGATCAGGGTGTCGATTTATTGGAGACTAGAGTTGTCTCAGGGTATCAGGATGTCTTTCAGGACATACCTGAATTACCTCCTATGAGAGAGGTTGAGTTCTGTATTGAGTTGCAGCCAGGCACAGCCCCGATATTCCGCGCACCCTATCGCATGGCACCAGCTGAGATGCGGGAGTTTCAGACCTAGTTGGATGAGTTATTAGCTCAGGCTTTTATTCGTTGGAGTCATTCTCTGTGGGGCGCACCGGTCCTCTTCGTGAAGAAGAAGGACAGTAGTATGAGATTGTGCATAGATTATAGAGAGTTGAACAAAGTCACTATCCGGAATAGGTACCCATTACCTAGGATTGATGACTTGTTCGACTAGTTGCAGGGAGCGTAGTATTTCTCGAAGATTGATCTTCATTCAGGCTATCATCAGTTATGGGTTCGGGAGATGGATATTCCCAAGACCACTTTTCTTACTCGATACGGATCTTTCGAGTTCTTGGTCATGCCATTTGGGTTGACCAATGCACTCACTGTATTCATGGACTTAATAAATCGAGTTTTTCATCCCTACTTAGATCAGTTTGTGATCGTTTTTATCGATGATATTCTTATTTACTCGAGATCGGAGGCAGAACACGAGGAGCATCTACGGGTAGCTTTGAGGACTCTACAGGAACATTAGTTATATGCTAAGTTCAGCAAATATAAATTTTGGCTTTTAGAAGTCAAATTTCTCGGCCACGTCATCAGTAGAGAGGGCATAGCAGTTGATCCAGCTAAGGTTACAGCAGTTCTTGATTGGGAGCCGCTGAAGACAGTGATCGAGATTCGTAGCTTTTTGGGTTTAGTTGGCTACTACAGGAAGTTCATTCAGGATTTCTCGAAGATTTCAACGCTGCTTACACGCCTTACGAAGAAGGGTGTACAGTTCATTTGGAGCATGGAGTGCCAGAAGGCCTTTGATATTTTGAAGGCTAAGCTGACCACGGCGCCGGTTTTGACCATTCCGAGCAACGATAGGACCTTCGTCGTGTATACCGACGCATCGTTAGCAGGCTTAGGAGGCGTATTGATGTAGACTCAGAGGGTAGTAGCCTATATCTCACGGTAGTTGAGGGTGCATGAGCAGAACTATCCTACTCATGATTTGGAGTTGGCAGCAGTGGTATTTGCACTGAAGTCATGGAGGCACTACCTATATGGAGTACAGTTTGAGTTATTCACACACCATCAGAGTCTGAAGTATCTCTTTTTCTAGAAGGAACTCATCCAGAGACAGAGGAGATGGGTTGAGTTTATTAAGGACTACGAGTTCACGATCCAGTATCATCCCGGAAAAGCGAACATCGTGGCAGATGCTTTAAGTAGGAAGCGTCGACATCAGGTTTCGGCTTTGAGGTGTTCATTATATCGGGATCTTACCACTCTTAGCCAGTTTGATTTTAGACCCGAGATTGGAGGAACCAGTGCATTTTTGGGAGTTGTGTCAGTGCAACCATCTTGGAGTGACAGAGTTGTCAGAGCTCAGTTGGGAGACTCTTGGATTCAAATCCCCATCTTGGAGTGACAGAGTTGTCAGAGCTCAGTTGGGAGACTCTTGGATTCAAATCCAAAAGGAGGAGGTTTCCAAAGAGCCTAAGGCTGATTGGACCATTGGAGCGGATGGAGGTCTCCGGATGAAGGGTAGACTAGTTATGCCATCCAGTGCCGAACTGAAGAAAGAGTTATTTGATGAGGCACACCATTCTAGGTACACAGTACATCCAGGGACCACTAAGATGTACAAGGACCTGAAGAGGCACTTTTGGTGGAGTGGTATGCGTAGGGAGATTGAAGAGTATGTGGCTAAGTGTTATACCTGTCAGCAGGTGAAGGCAGAACATCAGAGATCGGCAGGGACACTTCAGCCTTTACCCATTCCAGAGTGGAAGTGGGCAGACATATCCATGGACTTCATTGTAGGGTTGCCGAAGTCGAAGAAGGGGAATGACTCAGTTTGGGTGATTGTGGGCCGGTTGACGAAGTCGGCACATTTTATTCCAGTGATGACCACTTATACCACCGAGGCATATGCGAGGATATTCATCCGGGAGATAGTTCGACTTCATGGAGTTCCAGACACGGTCGTATCGGATCAAGGCTTGGTGTTCACTTCGTGCCTTTGGAGGAGTTTTCAGGACTCTTTTGGCAGCAGTCTATCATTCAGCAGTGTTTTCCACCCCCAGACAGATGGACAGACAGAGAGGGTAAATCAGGTGTTGGAGGACATGTTGCGACCTTGTGTCATTGATTTCCAGGGTAGTTGGGAGGACCATATTCCACTGGTAGAGTTCGCTTATAACAATAGTTATCAAGCGACGATCGGTATGGCCCCGTATGAGGCATTGTATGGGAGACCTTATAGGTCACCGATATGTTGGGCCGAGCCGGAGGACAGCTTGATGCTTGGGCCGGAGCTGGTGAGGCAGACTACTGAGAAAATAGCCTTGATCAGAGAGAGGATTCTAGCAGCTCAGAGTCGGCAGAAGAGCTATGCCGATAAGAGACGAAGACCCTTGGAGTTTCAGGTTGGAGACTCAGTTATGCTGAAGGTATCGCCTATGAAAGGCGTGTAGCGATTCGGATGACGGGGGAAGCTTGCGCCGAGATATATTAGACCATTTCAGATTCTGGAGCGTGTTGGAGTTGTGTCATACAGACTAGATCTTCCAGCATTAATGTCTAGTATACACAATGTATTTCATGTTTCTATGCTTAAGAAGCACTTACATGATGAGGAGCAACAGAGAGTACTGGATGCACCAGAGGTAGAGCTTCAGGAGGATTTGACAACTGTCGAGATTCCGGTTTGTATTCTTGCCAGGGAGGACAAGAGACTTAGGAACAAGGTTATCCCTTTGGTGAAAGTTCAGTGGAACCGAGGAGGCATTGAGGAGATTTCTTGGGAGCGCGATGAGGACATGCGTCGCGACTACCCACTCCTGTTTGAACAGGTAAATTAATTTTTATGATATGTATCTTATTTTATGTTACATCTTGGGTTATATTTACATTTAACACTAGAATGTGAATATTTCCGCTTAATTCTTAATCTTTTAGAACACATGGTATATATATGGGGGTTCCTTGTTTGGATTTTTCACCTGATGTACTAGTTCCACTAGATTAGGGTTCGAGCGGGAGTATTACCATTTTGGATCGTTAGGTATAAATATTTCTATATGTTCATCTAGAAGTTCATATTGCGAGATGTGTATGATTTCCGAATTTCGAGGATGAAATTCTTTTAAGGGAGAAGAATGTAAAACCCCAAAACTTTTATAATGAATATGTGCGAATTATTAGTAATAAATAATTCCTTTGTGATAAATAATCATATATATATTAGATGAATGTGATTATCAGTGTTTGGGAACTCAACAAGTGTGTATATGGGAGAGTTTTGAGTAGTTTGAGCAGCAGGTTCATAAATCATCTCATCGGGCATTATTCTTCTGAGCGGTCGACCGCAGGGGACGCGCCGGTCGACCGCATATCAGTCTCGCGCTCAGGAAATGTTTTTCTTGTTGTGCGGTCGACCACACTAGGCGCGACGGTCGACCGCCCAACAGGCAGAGAGTTTTCCTGGGTTTGGGTCTTAACGGGTTTCGGGTCAGGTTGTGGGGTTAGTATATATACTAATGAATCCAAGAGAGCCTCTTTTCATCTGAAATCAGAAAGCCTAGCCCCCTCTCTCTCCCCTCAAACCCTAGTTCTCATTTCTTGGTGATTTAGGAGGAGCTTTGAAGGATTTTTCAGCAGATTTTGGTGGGATTCAGCGAAAGGGATCATCATCTTTCAGATCTAGGGTTCTATTCTCATCAGAGGCGAGTAACATCTCGCCCAACTTCACCCCTTTTCGTTTTTATGTTTAAATTTGAGTTTAAATTTGATTTTATGGGCCCAAAATCGTATTTTTGTAGATACAATAGATTCTTATGACATAAGGCATGATAATCAAATGTTTCAGATTTTAAAAACACACCAGCGAACTGTATTAAAGAGATCTAGATCTGAAAATGGTTTTAAAAAGAGTAAATTTCCGTTTTTATTGAATAAACAATATTTTAAACCATGTTTATATATGTTTGGGATCTTGATGATAGATTTTAAATGTCTAAATTCGTTGTCTTTTGTTCTATGACTTTGTAAAAATGTTAGATTTACATTAACATAGAAATCATCGAGTTGGATTGTGTTTTGAAGCTGACAGAAACCCTAATCTGGGCTTCTGTCTACTTCGCGGTTGACCGCGGTGGACGCGGCGATCGACCGCTCTGTATCGTTTCCAGCAGAAAAGTTTCTGCTCTTTGAGCGGTCGACCGGCATGACCTCAGCGGTCGAACGCTGCTCAGTTTTGAGCCCAGTTAATCTCGGCTCTGTGAGCGGTCGACCGGAGTGGTCTCTGCGGTCGACCCCCGCACAGTTTTGTGCTTGTTGACTTTTTGTTGACCTCTTTGCGTGTTCGAGAGATCACCTCGTTATCTCCCACTAGTTTGTGATGTTAGTGACTTATCTACACATGAGGGTGACTTTTGACACGAATTTAGACCCGCACATTGAAATACGTGCAAGAGTGGGATACATATACCTTTTCACATATACTAGTGACAATTACACTTCTTTGTTCATAGTCCATGTGTTGAGCATACATTATTATTAATCAATGTGTTGGATACTTATCATCTCAGTCCATGTGTTGGACCTGCATTTTATTCAGTCCATGTGTTGGACATGTGTTGGATACTTATCATCTCAGTCCATGTGTTGGACCTGCATTTTATTCAGTCCATGTGTTGGACATGCATTACCTTTAGTCCATGTGTCAGTCCATGTGTTGGACCTGCATTTTATTCAGTCCATGTGTTGGACATGCATTACCTTTAGTCCATGTGTTGGACATTTTTGCTAAACCTCGAGCATGATACACATTTGGGTTTTGAGCACGACATATTGATATAGTTGGACATGATAGCTACCTAGGCTGTGCATGACACTTATTTTAACTGTGTAACTTTGACATAACTGTGATTATTGGTAGAGATGGGATTGTTGTCTTTTCCTCATTGTTCATGTATTAGACTTCGGGTTTGGTACTTAGGGATTTTCAATTTGAGATACAAGGTATATACATGAGGGTTTCCTTGTTTAGATTATTTCGCTCGACGTACATATGCTCGTGTTGAAATTTCCTAAGTACTAAACCCATTATTCTTAGGACAATTGATTATATATATACGTTTTGTGATAACTGTATTTTTCATATACAACGAGCCCTCTCCCTTGGGGTTGGTTGTGATGTTGCTCGCTAGCGCTTTGACGCTCGTTGTCCCTCCCCCTTTCAGGTGACGAGTCAGGAGCCCAAAGAGTCGCAGGTTGATAGCGATACACTTTAGTGTTCAGCTATCCATTTTAGCTATGTATTATTTTGGAGCTCCACTGTAGTTGTTGTTAGACATTTGAGGATTTCTCTCTAGATGTTGTAAAGGTTGTATGCCTTATTTCCTTTACTTAGACTTGTTGTATTTGAGACTTGTTAAGAACTCCAGTTTATTCATTTCAAACATTGACTTTGTATTTCTGTATGTTGGATGATGAAATAGTATTTTGATCTCTATCATTTCATCAGTTATCTCTTGTATTATCTTTTACTTGCTTTTGTACCTACACTTGTTATTGACTCTACTAGAGTGATAGAATTGTGATGATGAAACATGTTATTCCACAGTGTGGTGTATGGCAGGTTTGACATTCTTGGTTTCACCTTGGACTGCAACCTTGTGTGAACCCAGGGGCGTCACAGTATTATAGGCTGCCTAAAAATCACAGCAGATAGCTGATCTCTGTCAAACTTCAACCAATTCTTCAATCAATCCTCTAATGAAAGTCATAATCAGACGACTTTCACGATAGTTGTAAATGGAGTACTTTTCACGTAGATCAAGAGGGGTTACAATTCAACGACCCTTCCGATGACTGATGAAAACTCTGTTCAGTAGCTTTCACAATCAATAATGAGAGTTACAATCTCACGACTCTAGCACTCCAAATAACTAATGCAAGGATTACAGAACCATGATCTCTACAAACGCTTCAACAGAAGGGGTTACATGTTAACGACCACTTCTAAAACGCGGAAGTCATCATCGTGTTCAAGTGTCAAAATGCAAGCGACCCCCGCGTTTGGCCTTCGGCCCAAGCCGAACTACATGTCTCAATTCTGAGACACGGAGTTAACACCAAAACGCCCAACTGGGTGTTATTTGACTCATTGAACATTCTTTTTCCATAATTAGGGGCAGTTCCACCCCACTTGGGAGTGATTTAAGGGGTAGTTACACCGCTTAATGCACTATAAATAACTAAAAATCAGTTTCAGTTCAGGGCTTTTGGATCATCACTTGGATTTTGAAGCTCTTTGGATCGGCTCTTGGATTTTCAGCAAGTCTTTCAAGGGATCTTTGGATCATCTTCGGCATTCTCTAAGCATTATCAACAACTGTAGCAATAGTTCTACTCATCATCCAATTGGCGGATACATCAATGAGCAAATCACGCTTGTTAACCGAATTTTGGTTTTGATCAACTCTATTCCAGAGTTCCACAAACTCGTTCTGACTTATTAACTCGTTAAGAGTTCAAAAAAACTTGCCATGCAAGTTCATTTCTCCAGCAAGGTGATCAGATTGTCAACAGAGAGTGAGCTTGATGGAAGCATTCGAGGGAGGCACTCCAACCCCACCATGAAGAACCCAGAATTAAACAAAGGGGAGGATCTCCATCGATCCGCTTCTCTTTTGTAAATCGGGAGAATTGTATTGAGAGGATTGTATTCATTCTTTCAGAGAGATAATACAATAAATTATTTTCTCAATTATCTTCTTTCAAATTTTCCCACTAAACAAAAGATGTCGACTCCGCTGGGAACAAACTTCTCTGAAGATGAAGTGGTGGTGCAATCCGACGTCCATTTTGCTGGGACAATAGTGAAAACTCTCGTTGTAGAGTTTGATCAAGCGAAGTATGAGGAAATCCTCTCCTTCGGATCACTTAGCCCAAAGGCTAGGCGTCATGTCTGTAAGATCTCCAAATAGATAAAAACACCACCTGTTGATACAGTTCCTACAACAATCTCCCCATCTAGCTAAGACTGTTCAATCAGCCCTTCCTCTAAAGGAATGGGCTCAGATACTATCAAACTCGTTCGACGAGTAAAGTATCCTTGCCCGAGCCAACACGCCATGTGTCGGGCCATAAACGATCCATGGCGGAGGAAGATCTAACCAACACCGATGACGTTGCAGCCAAGGCCTTGAAATAGGCCAAGAAGAATACCGCTCGACGGAGGAGAAGATCCATACGACGAGCTCACTTGCGAGATAGCCGATCTTGTGTCCAATGCGAGGCCCATGTTTTTGAGTCTCTGCCCGAGTGTGGTGTCTCCAGTCCAAAGCGTACACTCTGTGGTAACGAGCTCAACTATGAGCCTCGTGTAATTCAAATCAAATGCAACCCTCAGTGGCGCATTGTTCACCGAAAACGTACTCCTCAAGGAGACGTTTCTGAAAATAAACGCGACTCTCAGAACCACGTTCAATCAAAACATGACCCTCAGAGGCCATGTTCGTCTATCAAACGCGACTCTCAGAGCCGCGTTCAATCAAAACATGACCCTCGGAGGTAATGTTTATCTATCAAACGCGACCTTCAAGGGAGCATTCAATCAAAACATGACCCTCAGGGGTCATGTTCATCATTCAAACGCATTCCCCAGGGTCGCGTTCAGCCCAAACAGGACCCTCAGGTGTTTGTTTCATCAATTAAACGGGACTCCCAGGGGCGCGTTCAACTAAAACAGGGCCCTCAAAGGCCCGTTTCATCAACCAAACATAGGCCTCATCCTAGCGTTCCTCAGATCAAGAGTGACCATAGTGTTCCTTCTATAAAACACGATATGATGTGGTCCGCCAAGTCTGAGGCAATCAACATGGATTCAAAATTCATGTTCAACAAGAACCAGTTCTTTCCATTCAAGAACAGGGGGTTCTATCTCTACCCTTACCCTCTGTGAGGGATTCTTCCCAAGTCTTTGACTTGCGGGACTTGCTGTTAAGAAGAGGACCTGGACAGTGTGCAGCTCATTCATGCCAGTGTGAGCGGCTCATTTCTGCAGTCCTCTTAGAATCCCCGTGCTGCATGTCTACACCTCGGCAATCGGTATTCAACCGATTGACAAACGTCGCTAGGCCTACCAAGCGACACCGCCATAACAAGAGAGTGACCTCCAAAACGGAATATCCAGAAGTCACTACCAATGTGATTGGCAGGGGGAATGCCCCAGCTCCAAGTTCTGATGAGTCAGAAAGGGACCGTTCCCCGATTGTTCGGGAAATTTGTGACGAGTTCGAGGGAATATATCGGCGCACTCGAACACGCACAGGAGCAATCCGTCCAGTTGATTATCAAAAATTGGCCAAGGGGATTACTACAGACGATGAGCACTCAGCTATTGCAGAGTCCCAATCATCAAGCTCTTTCGTATCACGCGAGGTGCCCGCCTATATAACCGGAAGTTCTGACGATATAGCCAAGAAAGTCGAGGAACATCATGTCATGATCCATGCGCAGCAGGAGATGCTCATTCAGATGAGGGACATGTTAACCCAAATCCTCGCAGAGAGGGTGCGGAAGTCTCAATCTTCTCGGAAGACGTATTCAAAGGGGAAGCAAAATATGCCTAAAAATTCAGATTGTGAAACTCAGAACATCGAATCCTCTTCTGAAAACGAGAGGGAAACGGAAAAGAGCCAGATCCTCAATCATCCAAGGTAGACGAGTTAGAAGCTCACCTTAACGCAATCGCTAACAGGAATGAGCTTCATGAAGAATGAGTGGTATGTCCCTACCCCACGGGTTGGGAAAAGAGAAACATCACATCCACGGGTCAAACTCTACCATATTTAGGATATCTCTTTCCTGACTTACTGACTTACTGGGGACTATATATCATTGAAAGAGATAGAGAAGTTTTGATTTGAGAAGAGATTATATTGAAAGTTATGATACCCGGAGCCTCGAAACTCACCGTGCATAACATCATCGGGTTCATCATAGCAAGGAGAGATTCCCTTGAATTAATCTTGATCACCGTTCTTTATCAAGCTTCTCTTATATCCATTGAAGGACGGCTAGTTTTATCGAAAAGATAGTAAGATCTTTTTGTACTACGCTTAATTGACATTGGTTTATTTGATTTAAACTTATTTTTTACATCATACTCAAGCCGGTGCGAATTGAGGGTTTACAGCGTACTCAATCCATGGTAAATTGAGAAATTGAGTCTAGTTAGAGTTATGTGTTACTTATTGTGGAGTGTTTGATTAGACACATGGTTTCGAGTAGATTCCACGGTGCGGTCTTGTAAACTTATTGAATCAGATCTGTGACTTAGGAGAACTCTTGGTATAGTGAGGAAGTCTCTTCATGAGAAGAAAGAATGAACATGAGATTGTTATCCGAACCGCTATAAAATATCGTGTGTCATCTACTAGTTATTATCCACTTTTCTGCTAGATATTATGTGTTTTTAGCGAAAAGGGTGGCAATCCTAATTAAGAAACGGTCAGAACACAAATCCACCACATTGCATGTGAAACGGTTGGAGCAAGTTTACATGAAAAAGTTTCCAAGATTTTTCTCACTCTCAGCCTCTCTTGCAAAAGATTCTACTATTCTCAAACAGATACTACTACGGTGGTGTTGGTGATTCTAAGTTTGCAATTGATAAACAGAACTGCGAAACAAAAAAAATGAAATAAAATTACAGCATGTTGACAGCCACTTCTGTGCATTAAATGCTAATTAAGAAACGATCATTATTAATCCACAGGCATGTGGCAACGTACATATTGAATGCCGATTAAGCCCCATTTGACCCCCCCCAGGCGCCTCTTCCATAATAGACGCAACACCAACCGACAACGCGAGCCGGCCACATGCTAGCGAGAAATGCAAACTTGCACTAAAATTCATATTGTATGCACTTCACTCGGCTAAAATTCAGCAGAAAGTTTGCTTTAACAGACCACGAACCACAAACATCCCAGCTTCAGTTACACAACCAGCGCAACCAAATTAAATGGGGGAAAAGTCAAATTAAATTCAAAACATATTACGAGAAATTAAATTAATCAAGAAACCCCACGAGCAGACACCCTGTAACGACCTAGACAAGGAAGGATCTTAATTTTGACATAACATTCTTATTTTGGTTTTGGTAATTAATTATACTGCAAAACAAACCCAAAACAAGAGCTTTGCTTGAATTTAAACAGTGTGATATTACTGATGGGATATTGAAGATAAGCAGGGGGAGAAGGTAACTAATAATAATACTCTAGTACGTACGTCAGTGACTTCCACGGTTAATCATGTCGAAGTAGTGCTTGAAGGATTCTTGCCTCTGCAGTTTCATCTCCTGATTGAACTTGTTTATGAAGGCCTCCACCCTCCTATTCAGATCGTCCTGCCCTATTGACGGCTCTTTCCTCAGCCTGGCTGCTGCGCCCGACGACAAGGGAGGACGCCGGGCCCCACGATCCCCATCGCGCTCCGTGGTCTCCCACGTGTCTGATTTCTTGAGGTGGCGTGTCAGCGGCATGGCCCTGCCGTCCGTGATCGCCCTCCAAGTGCTCTCCAGAGTGTCATTGCGTTTAGGGCGAGACACGCGCAGCGTTCTCCCACCTGATCAAAAATTACAAATAATTTCAACTTTTGTTTGGTGAGCTCAAACTGGATAACTGCTTCCGCCTTAATTGATTCGGAGCCTAACGAAATTAATTAGCTAGTGTGTCATGCATCATCTGTTAGAATATAAAAATATATACCCTAAGGTACCGTTTGGCAAAGGGTTAAGTGATGGGTTAAGGAGACTTAACACCTTCTTAACCTGCCAAACACAACAAATCTATATAATGGTTAAAGTGAGTTAACCCTCCATAATTTGCCAAACATAAAAAATATAGAAGGGTTAAGTTAACCCCTCTAGAGGGGTTAAAATGAGTTAATCCCTCAAAATGAGGGGTTTACTAATACTCCTATTTAGATGGAATAAGAGTTAACTCTTCTAATTATAAAGAAAATAGTCAAAATCATTGTTATTCCCAAACACTAAAACTGATCATAAGGGCTAAAATAAAACTTATTTAACGGGTTAATAATTTAGTCCTTCAGATTATCAAATGGGCTAAGTACATTAATCCTTCTCTTTAACCCCTCTTCATTAAACCTTTGCCAAACGGGGCCTAAAGGCCCGTTGTTCGGTTGCATGTTTTGCTTGGGTAAAATAACAGAATTTTTTGTCAGTTTTACCGAAACAACACTGTGGATGCACATGTAAAAGTGTGAGGTGGTATTGATTGAAATGAATTGTCTTCGAAAAGTCCATAGGTTGCTGCATCTTGCACAAGGTTTTTGTAATAGTATGTTACCAAAACCAGGCATGTTATGTTTACTGATACTTATAGCCAATTTTTTTAAAAGATTTTTACCTTTGTAATACTATGTTTACTGATACTTATAGCCGATCATGAGCTCTAACCACCCTAGTGTGTAGCCGCCTCAGCCACCAGCCACCTCCTGGTGTGGTCTACCGTTTGTGTTTAGCGTGGGCTACTATTTGTGTATATATGTAAATCTGATCATAATATATCAAGCTCTCTTCAATACCAACTTAACATGGTATTAGAGCCTTAGATTCAATCCATTAGATTCAATCCCTAAATCAATTCAAATCCTACATCCTCAAATCAAATTTAGCAGCGGTCTTACCTACTTCTGTCACCGGCCTCCTTTACAAGGCTTTGTATTGCCTCCTCCATCATTATGGCCACCGCC
>NC_033800.1:150747846-150754503 GCF_001876935.1 Asparagus officinalis | reverse complement strand
CGCCGCTACCATGAGACTGCGCCTCATTGACGGTAATGTTCTTCCTATCAAGGCTATGCCCCTTGATTGCCTAAGACCACTCTCTCTTCCCGTCAAGGCTCTGTTCATCATCGTCGATCATACCGACAAGGTCAGACAACTCTCTCCATCGTCGATCGACCTCGCCTTCAACGCTCAGAGCTCCGCCCTCACCTTAGCCACCGATCACATCAACCGCACGATCCTTTTCGAGGTCCAAGATCACGGCCTTGGAAACAGATATTTACTAGGGTTTCAATTAATTTTTATGAAAGATCCGAACTTTGGGTGATAGGAAAGAGAAAAGGTTTAGGAAGACTGCCATATTTATCTAAGGCCCAACCTTCAAAGCCCATCTTCAGGCCCATTCTTCTCTTAATTTTTCAAAAAAATAAAAAAAAATCAAAAAAATCTACAGACCCATGGACAAGAAAGAACTCTACACCTTTCCACCCATTGATGTGCAACTCACAAATATCGACAATTACACTGCATGGTCTCTCACTATGCAGTATAATCTTTGAGCTTTCGCATAATGGGGTTACATTAACGGATCTCTTAGTTGTCCATCCAAACTGTTATTTTGTCTTCGTTATCTACATCCTATGTATCAGAAGTCACTACTGATGATTCTCAGACCACTTATTCGTAGTGGATTCGTTTAGATCAACAGATCATGGCATATGTTATGCATTCTGTAGCTATTCCTATTCGGCTCTCTCTTAGACGAGCATCTTCATCTCGTGAGCAGTGGCTAGCTCTCAGTCGCATGTTTGTTCAGACTTGTGCTGCTCGTGAGTATCAACTTCACCAAGCTCTTCAGGATGCACGTCAGGGTAATCGGTCTATTCAAGATTTCCATTCCTTAATATCAGGCTATTGGGAGGAATTGCAGATGATGGAGGAACCTCTTCCTGAGAGGCTTCCAGACTTTGTCATAGCATTTCAAAAACAATGTGATCGTCAACAGTTATATCACTTTGTCATGCGTCTTCGTTATGAGTTCGAAATCTTACGTGGACACATTCTTCATTTGCAATCCTCTCCCCAGTCTCCGTGAAGTGCGCCTTCAGATGCTCTCCCCTCTAGTTATTGCATCTCAGCCATTATCTTCATCACATACTGTTCTAGCTACTCCTCAGCAGTTCTCTTCCTATCGGGTCATTCTAATAGTACATCTGATTCCTCTCGGCAACTCTACTGTCGTTATTGTAAGAAGCTGGGTATCTTATTGATAAATGTCGTAAGAGACCACCTCGTCTAACACCTGAGAAGACTCGATCTCCATTTGCTGCTTTGGCTGATGTTAGCCCAGCTCCTCAAGAACCGCAGACTTCTAGCCCTATCTCTTCTGAACAGCTGTCAGAGATTACTGCATTAATAACCAAGAATCTTAGGCTTAGTGGTGTTGCCTCCAGTTCAAATTTTACTACATCATCTGTTCATTCTAGTACTTTTACTCCTTGGATATTCGACTCAGAAGTATCTCATCATATGACCTTTGACAACTCTATTCTTATAAATTGTTCACCTGCTCCCTTTTCATTATGCATTTATACTACTAATGATACTCCCCTAGCTGTCTCTCAGTTAGGTGATATTACTCTAAGTTCTTATAGTTCCGGTCATCTAACATTATCATCTATTCTTCATACTCCCAAATTATCTATGCAACTTTTATCCATTGGGAAAATTGGAGATTCTGGTTGCACTATCTTATTTAATACAAAATCTTGTGTTGTCTAGGATCACATTGGTTAGAAAATAAGGACAGGCCGTAGAGTTAATGGATTTTATGAGTTGGAGTCTTTACATCTTTCCACTCCATCCAACATTGATCATGGGCTCTCTGTTTTTGATCTGTGGCACCGTCGCTTAGGTCATATCTCTGGTTCTCACTTAAAATTTTTATCTGAATCTGGTGTATTAGGAAATTTAAAATTCTCTACTTTATCAAACTGTTCTGGGTGTTGATTAGCTAAATAAATTGTCTTACCATTTTCATCCAGTAATAAAACCGCTTTACCCCATTTGATTTGATTCATTCTAATATCTGAGGATCTTCCTCTTTACCATCATTGTCCAGTTATCAATATGTCAGATTTATTGATGACTATTCTCGCTACACTTGGGTATAACTCATGCGTACTCGTTCTGATATTTTAAATATTTATTAAGACTTTACAAATATAATTCACACCCAGTTTCATAAACGTATAAAGATATTTCGCTCTGATGGTGCTTGTGAATATAACTCTTCAGCAATGTAATCTATTTTAAAATCACATGGCACTCTCTCTCAACAAACTTGTCCACACACTCATGAACAAAAATGGTGTTGCTGAAAGAAAACATCGTCACATTCTCAACACCACTAGAGCTCTTCTGATATCAGCATCTGTACCTCGATATCTTTGGGCAGAAGCCCTTCTAACTACTGTTTATCTTATTAATATTACCCCATCTTCTGTATTAGTTGACACATCTTCATATTTTTAACTTTTAAAATCTCAGTTTCGTTATTCTCTTCTTGTACTTTTGGATGTGTCTGTTTTGTCCTGCTTCTAACTCATGAACAAGATAAACTATCTCCATGCACTGTACGATATATCTTTCTTGGCTATAGCATCATTCACAAGGGGTATCATTGTTATGAACCTACCACTCGAAGGTTTCGTATTGCCCGTCATGTGACCTTTTTTTTAGAATATTTCCTATTATGGGATGTTTGGTTGGCTAAAAAAATAAAAATAAAAATCAAAGAAAAGAAAACATATTTTCTATAATTAGTTCTTTTCTTGTGTTTGGTTCACTTCTTAAAAGTAAAAAAGGATATGAGATAAGATGAGTTATCACAATATTATTGGATGATGTGGGTAATTTTTTAAGAAGAATTTCATGAATTGTTTTGAGGTTGTTTGGTTGGCTAAAAAAACAAGAAAATCAATTATAAGAAATCTATTTTTTATAATAGGTTCTTTTCTTGTGTTTGGTTCATTCTTAAAACTAAGAAAAGAGATGAGATGAGATGAGTTGACATTATATTATTAGATGATGTGACTCATATTTAGGGAAACCCATTTCATGATTTTTTAGGAAATTGATGGAAATCAAATTTTAATGAGATGAGATGAGTTATCACCATATTATTGGATGATGTGACTCATTTTTAAAGATGAAATCAGATGAGATGATGTGACTCATTTCTTGTGTTTGGTTCACTCTTAAAAGTAAGAAAGGAGATGAGATGAGCTGAGTTATCACCATATTATTAGATGATGTGGGTGATTTTTAAGGATAGAAATGGATGGAAATCAATTTTTAATGATTTTCGGGATCCTATTTCCTTTTCTTTGATTTTAGGAAACCAATAAAACAGCCCCTTATACTACCTCAGATTCAGATCTCTCCTTTCTTCAACCCCTTTCATTACCTTCCACTATTATACTTGTATCAGTGGCACATGTACCTTTGTCTGCTCAACCTACTCCCTCCTTCACTTCAATGGCATCAAACGATGGTGTTATTGATTCATCCACACCTCCTGAACATCCGCCTACTTAACCCCATTTATTACCTTCCACTACTATACCTGTATCTGTGGCACCTTTACCTTTGTCTGCTCAACCGACTCCCTCATTCACTCCAATAGCATCGAACGATAGTGCTATTGAATTATCCACACCTCCTGGACATCCGTCTACTACATCCCCTTTGCAACAAGCCTCCTACTAATGTCCCGTCTACATCTGTGCCAGCTTCTCCCAATATGACTCCTCCCGCTCGCCGCAATCCTCCACGATATCATCATCCCCCTGCTCGGTATGTTCAATGTGTCACTAGCACATATTCTCCTAAGTTTGTCTCTTTTCTTGCTACTATTCACTCTATACATGAACCTAAATCATATTCTGAGGCAGTTAAGTATCCAGAATGGCAACAATTAATGACGGAAGAGTTGGAGGCTTTTCGTCGGACTAATACTTGGGACCTTATTCCTTTGCATTTTGGTGTTAAACCGGTAAGCTGCAAATGAATTTATAAGGTCAGGACTCGATTTGACGGTTCTATTGAGCGGTATAAAGCTCATCTTGTAGCTCAGAGATTCTCAAAAGAGTGGTATTGACTATAAAAAGACTTTTGCTCCTGTTGTAAAAATGGCATCCATTTGCACTCTCATTGCTGTTACAGTTGCAAAACATTAGCCTTTGTATCAAATGAATGTTAAAAATGCTTTTCTTAATGGTAATTTGTCTGAGACAATATACATACAGCCACCTCCTGGCTTTTCTGCTCCTCCAGGACATGCTTGTTGCCTTCATTGTGCTATATATGGTTTCAAACAGGCTCCTCGGGCTTGGTTTGAGCGTTTTCGACAATCTCTTCTTTCTATTGGTTTTATTGAAAGCCTAGCTGACTACGCTCTCTTTTATCGGTCCTCAGCATCCGGTACAATTATTCTATTACTTTATGTTGATAACATGATAATCGCTATGAGTGATTCCTTTGTCATTACTTCTTTAAAGCAACATCTTCAGAGTCAATTTGAGATGAATGATCTTGGATCCCTTCGTTACTTCTTGGGTATTGAGGTTGCTTCCTCCTCTCGTGGCTATCTTCTCTATCAGCAAAAATATATGACAGACATTCTTGAGCATGCTACTCTTAGTGATCCTTCCATTGCTACCACTCCGCTCTCCACACAGATGGAAATGAAGTTGAAGCTTCGTCATGATGATGGCTATCATTTATCTCAGCCTACTCGATATCGGAAACTTGTCGGAGCATTGCTTTATCTTTCAGAAACACATCCGGATATTACATATGCAGTACACATCTTAAGTCATTTTGTCAGTAGTCCGACTTCCATTCACTATGCAGCTCTCATTCGGGTTCTTTGATATCTCTGTGGCATTATAATCCAATCATTAGTTTTCCCCTCAGACTCTTCCTTGTCTCTTCGTACATATTCTGATGCTGGATGGGCTGATGATGCAGATACTCGATGTTTAACTACTAGCTTTTATATTTTTCTGGGTTCATCTCTCATCTCTTGGCGTAGTAAGCGTCAAGCCGTTATCTCTCATTCTAGTACAGAGTCTGAGTACAGGGCGTTGGTAGACATCACAGTTGAGCTAAAATGGCTCCGCACTCTTCTGCGAGATCTTAATGTATTTGTTACTTCTCCTATCACTTTATATCGTGACAATCAGAGTGCTTCCATTTCTACAAATCCGGTATTTCGTGAACGTACCAAACATATTGAGGTGGATTGTCATGTGGTTCAACAAGAGCATGTTGCTAGAAACATTACACTCTCATATGTTCCCTCTAAGGAGCTAAACAAATGCTCAAATCATTTTTGTGTTTTGTTATTTCTTGTCCAAACTCTCGGTATTCAATCCACCGTGAGTTCAAAGGGGGGGGAGGGTGTTAGATAATATCATGAGCTCTAGTCGATCATGAGCCATAGCCGCCCTAGTTATAGCCGCCTCAGCCGCTAGCCACCGCAGCTGCCTCAGCCACCTCCTAGTATGGGCTACCGCTTGTGTATAGTGTGGGCTACTATTTGCGTATATATACGCTGTAAATCTGATCATAATATATCGAGTTCTTTTCAATACCAACTTAACATTTTCTATTGTGCTCTTGAACGGAGTTAGATGATTTTGCAAAGCCTAAATTCTTTTTCTAAATAAATGAGTGAGATTTATGAGGTAAATTGCAAAATTAGATATTTCGAGGTATATGCACAAATTTGGATGATGGGGTCCACAAAACTATCACTTTCTAAACAAGCAACATGCAATCCAAACATGATAATATTATTATTTTATGATTCATAATGATTCCTAACCAAACAATATAAAAACTCAAATGAAGAATGACGAGGTGAATAACCGCTCTCCACTTGGTGCCATAAATCAAAATATCTATGCAGCCCCCAACTCTCACTAGCTCTCTCTGTAGCTTCACAATCTTGATAGTTTTGATGTAACGATCCGAGAGAGTAAATTTTGGTGGACTCAAACTAGATAACTGCTTCCACCTTAATTTGACTCAAACTAGATAACTGCTTCCACCTTAATTGATTCGGAGCCCGTCGAAACTAATTTAGCTAGCGTGTCGTGCATGTTCTGTCAGAAACATAAAAATACATACACCCCATCTCTCGCTAACTCACGCCGTAGCTTGCTCGTAGTTTTGATGTAATGATTCGAGAGGCTAAATTTAATAACAGGGACAGCCTGTGTTCCCCCAAAAGACCACGACCAGTAGATGATCTCACAACCGCCCGGCACAGCCCACAGCCGCCGCAAAAACATTAATTCGGTATTAATTAATCAAGTCTAAAAACTCTTTTGAGAATCTTTAATTTATGGAAAGAAGAGGATGAGAAAAAGAAAATTAAGGTGGGCTGATTTATTACCTTCGGGAGTGGCCTTCAAGCTCTTGCGCCGACCTATCAGCCTGGAAGAAACCAGCGGTTTCTCGGTCGAGAAGGAGTAATCGGCCAGACTCTGCGACTGTTCCTTCTCCCCGTAATCGGTCTCCCCGGCTGCGGTCACAGACTCCGTCCTATCTGGAGCCCTGCAGGTCGATCTCGACATCACAAGCTCCTCCCCTCCCGAATATTCC
>NC_033800.1:150733101-150747466 GCF_001876935.1 Asparagus officinalis | reverse complement strand
GAGGGGGGTGGGGGTTTTCTTTCTTTCTTTCTTTCTTTCTTTTTTATTTTCTCCTTCTGGTTTCTGGGGTAATTAATTTGGATCTGGCGAGAGCTTCCTCCGCTGGGAGGAGCCCGATCGAAGAGAGAGGAGAGATTTATACAAGCAATGGAAGAGGGGGTGGTCGGTGTTTGAGGGTCCAGATTTGATCTGGACCGTTATTAGATATGTTGATGAAGAGATAGACGCTCGCCGCTCTTTTGGTCGACGCCCATCGTCATCTCTCTCTTGGATATCCTCCCTCAGCGGCTCAGGCTTACGTTTAATTACGAAGGTGATCACTCCCGTCTTTAATTCAAAAAATAAAAAAAATAAAAAATTGGTGGGGGAGCGGGGGTTAGAAAAAGAAAATTTGTCCTTTTTTTCCAGAAAGGAATGGCCTATAGCCCGGATTCAGATGGAACTAGTTGATTATACTGTTTGGAGATGATGCCAGTTCATTAAAAAATAAAAACAGCGTCGGTGACCGCATGGTCCGGATTCAAGTATCCCTTCTCAGATTATACAAGGATAGACTAAATGCAACGTTTGTTGAATTAGAGAGGGGTTCCCCAACGGTCAAGAAACGTACCGTTATCTGGCGAACTCATGTCGGTGAGGATCGACGAGGGGTGGGTCCGCCACTCACCTGTCCATCACGTGCATCAGCCGACTTTTTTTTTTCCTTGAAAAATGTGGGCCAAACAACCGAAGTTGTTAGAGCGGGGAGGGGGGTTAGAGCATCTCCAACAGCTTTTTCATTTCTTACTTTTGAAATATTTAGTTAGGTTTTTGGTGCAACAGAATTATCATCTCATTCCCCAAAATAGGGATGGAGGAGAAAAAATGGGGAAGCTTCCCCAAATCTGCAACATTTTCCAAATTTTTGGAGGAAAAAATGGATTCTTGCTGTTGAAGTTGGTGTAAAAATAATTTAAAGAATATGACTTTTGCTTCCCCATTTTGGAGAAAATTTTAAAGAAGTTGTTGGAGATGCCCTTAGGGTGTTTTGTAGAAAACTTTTGAGAAATATCATGTGGACAGTGGCAGTTCTCCAAATAAAAAAATTGTATTTGATTTTCACATTTTTAAAAAAAATTAAAATAATTTTACAGAAAAATTTCCCTGTAAAGTACAAAAAATAGTCCAGTTTTACAGAAATAAATTTCCACTTAATTTGAGTGGAAATCGGGTTGAAATCTCACAAAAACCTATTTAAAAACACTAAACTCCTACCCGTACCCCATTTCCAAGTCCGATCTTCATTTCTCATGTACGAATTTCAGTGGAAAATCTAGGGTTTCCTCTCCTCAACTCCCTCTCTCACTCCGGCCCCCAATGTGACGCCCCTAGGTTCACACAAGGCTGTAGTCCGAGGTGAAACTAGGAATGTCAAACCTGCCATGCACCACACCGTGCAATAACATGTTTCACCATCACAATTACTATCTCTCTAGTAGAGTCAACAACAGGTGTATAGGTACAAGCAAGTAAAAGATAAAACAAAAGATAAATGATGAAATGATAGAAATCAAAACAATACTTCATCATCCAGTAAACGGAAATACAAAGGTCCATATCTGAGTTAAACAAATCTAGAGATCTCAACAAGTATCAAATATACAATGTCTGATAATATGAAATAAGGCACACAACCTTTACAACACTAGAATAAATACTCTCAAGTCTAAACAATACATCTACGGTGGAGCACCAAAATAAAATGTAACTAAACTAGACAGTTGATCACTATAGTGCATCGCCATCAACCTGCGACTCTCCGGCTCCTGACTCGTTACCTGAAAGGGGGAGGGACAACGAGCGTCAAAGCGCTAGCGAGTAACATCACAACCAACCCCAAGGGATAGAGCTCGTTGTATATGAAAATACAGTTAATACATAATAATATAATATCATCGATCCTAACAAATATAGGGTTTTAGTATTTAGGAACTACAACACGAGCATAGATACGTCAAGCGAAATAATCCAAACAAGGAAATCCTCATGTATATACCTTGTATCTCAAATTGTAAATCCCTAAATACCAAACCCGGAATCTAACACAGGAACAAATAAATTAAAAGAAAACAAAACCCATCTCTACTTCCAAACATAGTGTCATGTCGAACTCATATGAGTGTCATGTCCGAAAACGATTAAATGTCCAACACATAGACTATATAGATTAAATGTCCAACACATGGACTGCATGAAGTAAACGTCCAACACATGGACTGAAAGTAACGAGTGTCCAACGCATGGACTGAATATAACCAATGTCCAACGCATGGACTGAATATAACCAATGTCCAACGCATGGACCAAATATAACCAATGTCCAACGCATGGACCAAATATAACCAATGTCCAACACATGGACCGAATGAAATGAATGTCCAACATGAGGACTGAAAGGAATGAGTGTCCAACACGAGGACTAAATATAAATTTTGCAAAGTGTAAGTGTCGATGATATATATTCACAAAAGATACACATAGACTCATGTCACACGTGCCTCGGTGTGCGGATCGGTACTTGTGTCAAAAGTCAACTCACATGTACAGATAATTCACTAACATTGTAAACTAGTGTCAGAGAATCGAGGCGACCCCGAAAAGCAACTCAAATAGACCAAGAATCTGTAAAACACCTCATCAGTCGACTCATGTGTCGACTGATGCCATTAGTCGACTCATTGGTCGACTGAGGAGATCAACCAGAACCACATCAGTTCGCCAGTTGACTGATCGGTCGACTAGGGAACTAACAGAAAACAAAATCAGCCCGTCAGTCGACTGATCGGTCGACTGATAGTTGGAAAAAATCCAGCCCGTCGGTCGACTGATCAGTCGACCGAACCGACGCAGAACCTGTTGTGCAGGTTTTGATTATTGCAATAAAATTTATATAAAATCATCATCATAAATCCCAAGCATAAAGATACTGATTTTAACATATATGTACTAAACTGAAATGAAAGATACATTTATTAAAAACCTTAAACATATAAAAACATGTTTGATACGTTTTGAAATCAATAAATCATGAATTATCTCTTGTCAAACGTTTTCAGATCTAGATCTCTTTAATAAAACGTTTGTGATCTTTTTATAAACTGAAAAGCTCAAACTTTCGCATCATATACTATAAAGATTTATTCTTTGTACTAAAAATACGTTTTAGGCTCAATAAAAACTCAATAAATTCGTGTAAAACAAAAGGGATAGAGTTGGGCGAGATGTTACTCACCTCAGGGGTGATGAAAAGCTCATGGATCTGCGAGAGTGGTTCCCCTTTGCTGCGACGATCGGAACCCGCTGAAAGTCCTTTGAAACGCCCCAAAATCGCCAAGAACGAACCTAGGGTTTGAGAGAGGAGAGAGGGGGCTAGGGTTTCTCATATCTGATGATGAGAGGGGGTGTTTTCGAGTAGGGGAAATCATATATGAACAGCCAAATCCGACCCAAAACCCGAACCAATCAAAACAGACCCGAAACCTGGAAAAACTAGAAAACAGCTCGTCAGTCGACTGATCGGTCGACTGATCTCGTCAGTCAACTGATCGGTCAACTGATCCGGCAGTTTTCCTATTTCGTGCATGTTTTGCTCATTTGCAAAACCAACGCACAAAACTCTATATACATACACTCATATCATCTCAAATAACTTGTTATCATGCACATCTATGACCTCAAGCTATTTATCACAATAATTCACATATATATACATAACCAAAAAAAATACGGGGTTTTACACCCAAATCCCAAATCCCTCGCGCTTTTTCCTCTTCCTCCCGCTCTCGTCCTCATCCATTGAGCCATTTCAGCTCTCGGCCTCCCCTATTTACGCCATTTTGGAGTTCCAGCGAGCCCAAAATTTGTGTTGTCCGCAGCGGAGCTCGAAACCACACGAACAAGAGCGAGATAAATCACAATTAGTAAGTCAAACACAATACCACAATAAGAAAATGAATTTTACGTGGTTCAGCAAGTTGCCTACGTCCACGGGGCAAGGAGGGGGGTCTTACTATTAGAGAGAAAGAGAATACAAACTAGGGTTACAAAATCACTCAAAGCCCTAAAACCAAACATCTAGATCTCTCACAAATCCCCCCACAATTGGATGCAACAATCCTCTCTCAAAGACTGCTCAAAAATATTATTGCTTAACCCTAATTAATTAGGATTATGCTTATATATCAACTCATAACGAAACGAGTCAGAAAGACAAACCTAACTGCAGACCCGACTCATTTACAATGTTCATAATAAAATAAAGAGTTCTTTAGTATGTTATTAGATCGCAATCTACGTGAATTTGTACGTTTCAGTTGAGGCAATCAATTTTGATAAAAGACCAATAGCTGAGCCAATTTAGTGCATGAAAATATCAAATTACGACATGAAATTGCCAACGTGGTACATGATTTGTTTAGATCATTGTTTTCGATCTAACTAAAGTAAATAAACTTCCACTCCACATGTTGGTCAATCTCCTCCTTACTCATGTAGGGCTTAGTCCTATTGTTACTAACACCACGCATGTGAGTTAAGAGTTCATTCATGTTCCAACTTGTGTAGGGGATATCATTGCAATAGGGACACTTCCACCACTCGTTTCCGTCTCTAAGTTTCAAAGCATTGTTCTTAGCATTACTTCTGCTTCTTCCATTATATCTCACATTTCATCACGCTCTCGATCTTCTTCTGTATATGACAATAATTCCTCATATGTTTGTTTCTGTAGTAGTTCCCGAGCACACTAATTACAAAAAAGAAAAACCAAGTAATTGATCATTGGGAAAATAGTAATAAAATTTATAGTTTTTAACCAAAATGCATACATTTGGATTTGATGAACTTGACGATTCACCACGGCCTTTAACATTCTAATTCATGCTTTTTAACTTTGAAAATTTTGTGTTCATGAATAGTTTGGGAGAGAACGATTTTATAAGATTTGTGCATGCCAAACTAGCCGTTAAAATAGCCGTTGTAAAGTGATGAATATGGTTGTTGACACTTTTCTATAAACTTTTCGTATGCAACCAAACAAAAGAAAAGGAAAACTTGTTATTTCTAAAGTAATAGGCTCATTTTCTTGTTTTGAACCAAACAAGCAAAGTACAAGAAACAAGAAAATTTGTACTTTTTGACTTATCAAAATTTTTCCTATAATATTTTTAGAAAATACAAGGAAATCTATATTTTAGGTGTTTTCCTTTTCCTATAATTTATATAAATTTAACCAAACACCCCCTAATTAAGTCTAAAGACACTTACCTCAGGCAAGTGTCCTTAGACACTTTCTCAAATTTGAAAGGGGGGTGTCGGGTTCAAAATCTAACTAGGGTTAGATTTTGGATTAGGTTAGGTTTATTAGACACGTGTCCTCTCCTAATAGAGAGCGAGAGCGACACTCGACTTGGGCGATGTCGCTAGAAGTACTGCTCAAGTTGTTAAGAGTATACCACTTGAGTCATCGATCTAAAGTCCAAGAAGTTAGATTTCAAAACCCAATATGCCAAATCCCGTTAGTTGCTTGCTTGATGGGGCGTTCAAATTATATTTTCTTCAACTCCCTCTTGCAGTCTTGTACGCATGTAATTCGTTTTGAAAATTAATGCATCCTGTTATTCTACAAAAGCTTGTGTAAATACTCAAGGTTAATTTGCACATAAAGCACGAGTCTTTGGCATGAGAAACCCATTCAAATTTGCATGTTAAGTCAATTAATATTTGCGATCAACTTAATTCGGTGAACTAATTAAGACTGTCCACGCCCCACACCAACATGTGTACAGCCTGCAGCTTATAGCAATACTTTACATGGGTCGACCTCACCTTGTTTATGGATCAGGGCAACCACTCTAATTAATACTAAAATAAAACTTAACCATTTGTTAGAGGATAAGCTGCTGATCACCATAACTACACTGCAAGTATCTCGGTCTATGGTTTGAGATATTGAACACTTTCATGAGCTACCAAAGAAACTATAACCGATAAATTACGATAAGAAAGAAAGTACAAGTTAGGTGCTCAAACGCAGCTAGAGGACATGTCGATCTTGACTTTGGATGCATTTCTGTGTAACGTTAGGGCGGCCCTACCTTAAGGCAATTTAAGACATCTGTCTTGGGCCTCATCTTGGGTAAGGCCCACTCACCCTCAATTCTTTAAGTCCCTCAGCCTATACCCTAACCCTATTACTTTCTCTCTTTATCCCACTCCCTCCCACCGCCTCCTCTCTCAAACATCAAGATCAAGTGAAGTGATTAAACTCCCGACCTCTCAAACATCAAGTGAAGTGATTAAACTGATAAACTCTCCCGACTCTCCGCTCCATTAAACTCCCGACCTCTCAAACATCAAGTGAAGTGATTAAACTGATAAACTCTCCCGACTCTCCGCTCCGATCTCACCCAGCTCTTCGCCTCTTCCTGGACAATGGAAATGTATTGATCAAAAGTTTATAGATCTAATAGTTGAAAAAGGTCCAATTAAATATGAAGAAATAGATTTTCCTAAAGATGAAAATAATATACACTTTTCTACATCATATTACATACAAAAATTGTCAAACGGAGAAAAACATGAAAGAAGGTATGGCATACTGTTGCTGTTAATTCAGTTAGTGAAATCTTACAATCTAAAGATATGCATATTGATATTGTCATAGATCAATTAAAGGGTCTTATTGTATATTTAGAAAATTATAGAAAAAATGGTTTTATGTCTGCTTTGAATTCAACTAAAAAACTTGCTAATGAGATGAATGTACAACCTATATTTCATGAAAAACATAAAATTCATAGAAAAAACAATTTGTTAAAAATATAGGTAATGAAACAATATTTAACGTTGAAGAATCTTTTCGTATTGAATATTTCTTATACATAGTTGATAAATCGCTTGACTCAAGTGAAAGTAGGTTTGAACAATTTAAAACGTATGAATTTTTTTTTTTTTTTTTGAAAAATTAAAAGCTTTAGATGATATTGAATTGAAAGAATATTGTCTTAATCTCGAAAATGCACTAAAACATGATGAACATTTAGATATTAGTGGACTTGATTTGTTTTCAGAATTGAGAGTGCTTAGAGAAATTTTAAAAGTACAGATTAATAGTCTAATTGAAGTGTTGAACTATATAAAGTGGTTAGATTTTATTCCAAATACTTGTATTGATTATCGTGTACCATTGACTATACCCGTAACAGTTGCTTCAAAGAAGTTTTTCAAAATTAAAATTACTAAAATCTTATTTAAGATCGACCATGTTACAAGATAGATTGAACGATTTAGCAATATTATTTATCAAAAATAATATGTTAGAAAATATAGAATATAAAACTTTAATTAGTAATTTTGCACCTCAAAGGGTAAAAAGAATGAGATAAAATCTATTATGAGTTGTATCATTTAGGTCTCATCTATTATTTCGCCTTGGGCCCCAAAATTTTTAGGTATGGCCCTGTGCAACGTGTCCACTATATATTAATTAGGAGAATAATATACCATACTACTGAGCAGTTGACCAAATTTAGTATCCAAGTGCTCGACATAAGGCCATGATTAAATTCTGACCGACTACAAATGACTAAGATAGTTCAACTTAAGAGGGCTTTTATTTTTTATTACTTAAAGGGCTGGAATTTTTTTTTGAGAAAACACCTGACAATGGTGTTATCGTAAATAATAGATTTTTTGTAGATTTCTATAAACTATATTTGGTTCAACATTAAATTTATAAAAAAGTTTTCTGTAAAGTACAGAAATCTGTAAAATTTTATAGAAGTTATTTTCCACTCAAAATGGGCGGAAATTGCAAGGAAATCCGATGCATATATTAAAAAATTAATTAAGTACATAAGTATCATTCCCATATGATTTCCCATGGGCATTGTTAGTAAGTTATTTTCTATAAAACAATATCCAACCAAACAAAAGAAAAAGACAACAACATATTTTCTATAAAGTTAGGAACTTTTTCATACTTTGAACTAAACAAAGAAATATTAAAAAATAAGAAATATGGTACTCTTTGAGTTCTATAAAATTTTCCTACAAATTTTATAGAAAATATAAGGAAATCTATATTTTGTAGGGTGCTTTCCTTTTCCTATAATTTATAGAAAATTGAACCAAACACCCCTCTAAGAATATGTAAAAGTCGGAATCCCTCATTTATCTTGCACACGTGTCTATTTGGGTGTTTCTACTTGAAGTTGTTAACCTCTAAAGCTGTTACGTACCAACAGATTGGTTAATAAGTATATAAGGTTGAACTTGGAATGTACACGACACGAGCGTTCGAAGGTTAAGACCAGACGCGCCATTCTTATCTCCTGTGGGTAACTAAATAGGACATAAATGCATATTTATGTAAGGCGTCTAAAAATGCTTATGGGTGTCCGCACACGGCTTGAGACATAGAGAAGATGATAAACATAGCTATTAGAGTCACAGGAGCTCGTTTGACAACGACAAACACATGAAGTGAGTCGACCGGTCATACGAAGCAACGGAACTTCGGAATAACGGAAACGAGAGTTGATCGGGAGCCCCGCGTCGTTTACAAAAGGCGGGGCACCCTTCGTGTCCCATTTATTCCACATATGATTCAATCATGGGAGCCTGTAGATCTCCTCGTCGGTTTTCCAACGCATCTTGAATCGCCTCATTCCGAGATCGGATGAGTGAGTTAAGGCTGTTACAGTAACCGCATCACCTCATTCCGAGGTCGGATGAGTGAGTTAAGGCTGTTACATTAACCACGGGTCGGATTGGGTGCTACAGTAACCGCGGGTCGGATTGGGTGCTACAGTAACCACATGTCAGACTGGGAGGGCTACAGTAACGGCGGGTCGAACGCGCTACAGTGATCTGACCGTACAAAGAAGCGAAGTTTTTTACTATGCTGCGATTTAAATCTGAAAAATCTTTAAAAACATGAAAGTTGTAGATCTCTTTGTCAGCTTTCCAACGTATCTTGAATCAGCTTAATCGGAGGTCGTACGAAAGAGTTAAGCCCAAAATACCGAAGATGTCTCAAACTGACCCGCGCAGTGGCGGGTCGGATCAGTCCGACCCGCCAAAATACCGAAGATGTCTCAAACTGACCCGCGCAGTGGCGGGTCGGATCAATCCGACCCGCGCGATGGCAGGTCGGATCAGTCTGACCCGTGCGGCGGCGGGTCGGATCCATCTGACCCGCGCCCACGCGGGTCACATCAGTCCATCTCTCGCCCAGAACTGTCTATAACCTCCAAAACGCATTTTTAGGCTGTTTCGATCGGTTTCTTCTGTTCCAGAGGTTCATAACTGCCTAGATATCATCCCCAAACGTGGTTAATCAGTTATTAACTGAAGATAGAGCCTAATCACATGTTCTCATCCAAATAACCGCTTCCGAAGCTTATAAATACGAGCTCGGGTGTTCATTTCTCAGGGGCAGAGTTATTATCAAGACGTGGATGTGCTGCTGGATTGAGGAGTCAAGGAGCACGAATTTCAGCGAAGGCAATCAAGACGTGGATGTGCTGCTGGATTGAGGAGTCAAGGAGCACGAATTTCAGCGAAGGCAAATCAGATTCCGGCGAACTCTGGCATAAAGAAGGAGCTATTCAAAGGATCTGAATCCCGTCCGTCCATCCCTTGAGATTAGGCTTGGTCTTAATCTCGAGAAGAGCCCTGATTTCGCTTGGTCGATTTCAGCGCTTCAAATCAAACATTCCCCCGGTGAAGGCGAAGCTCTGCGCAATTTTCCATTAACCGGATCCAGATCGACGGTCGTCCACGGATAAACCCCGGCACAGACAAAGATCCCACGTAAGAAAAAAACCGATAAACAATCTCTGCGTTTGTTTGATAAAGTTGTAAACTTTTTTATTTTCATTGTGTAAAAAGATCTTATAAAAAGATCAACTTTTTATTTTATTCGAGTTTATTGTAACGACTAAAGTTGTAATAGATTCGATAGCAATGAAAACAGCAACTTTCAACGTAAACAATTTACGTCGCAAACTTAATTTTAAACTGCCATGTTACAACTAATTAGATAGTCGTATTTACTGGCCGGAGTATGTAAATAATATTTTTCTGATCATTTCCCACTTGCATTGTACTCTAGCTCTAGAAGAAAGAGAAATATAATATATAATATATATATATATATATGTTTGTATATATATCATATATATATATAGAGAGAGAGAGGAGAGAGAGAGAGAAGAGAGTCAAACCAACGAGCAGGGTTTCGATGACATAAAACTTTATACATGGCCGACAGAGGGTCAAACCAACGACGGAGTTCACGCACCAAATTTGGTGTGATTGGGCTTTAAGAATTGTAGAATCAAGTTCAACGGAGGACGATCATTCACATATTAAGGCTTGCAATCAAGTGATCATCCAATGACCTAAGAAACTTAGTGACGTGCCACTTAAAGTTGACATAAAGTTTGCTCTCTCTCTCTCTATCTCTCCTCTCTTCTCTCTCTCTATATATAATATAATATATAGTATATATTATATATAATATATAATATATATATATTAAGTAGTATATATAATATATATAGTAGTAGGATGAGAGCAGAGAGAGAAGGTTCTAATATAAAACCGTTTTCCGTTAGGCCTAAAAACTAAAAAACGCAGTATCATCCATTGGATCTAATGAATGCCAATGGCTAGAGTCAGTCAAAACAGTCAATAGGCATATCATTAATTACCTCAAACGAAACACGAACCTGGATCACTAACATGAATCCAGATTCACTGCACTAAAAAACGTGTTTCTTAAGGTAAATCGACTGATTCACTGGGCAGTGAAGGACGGTGTTCGTTGAGGTAGATGAATCTGGATTCAACTGGCGTTCGAGGTAATTAAATGCATGTGTTTATATGAGGTAATTAATGCATGTGTCTATTGACCGTTTGAACTGAATGCCTACCCATGTGGTATGATATTGTTTTTAGTATTTTAGCTAAGGAGGTTTTTATTAGACGCACTCTCCCCTATATATCATATATATATATATATATATAATATATCATATATATATATTATATAAGTATATATATATATATATATAAACTATATATATATATAATATACTAATATATATCCGTCCAACTTATCCGTGCGAATAAAAATGATTCCAAGATCCCACCGCATTAATTAACTAAGATTTCAAGAATACCGGCAATTATAATATATAATATATATATTATATAGTATATATATATATATATAATAATAATAGTATATATATATATATAGTATAGGAGTAAAACTTGTGTCAACTTAGTGGACCGTACCACTAAGGGTTTCATTAGCCATTGATTGATTATTTGAGTTGAGCGACTTTTGGAGATGAGACCGCTCGCGTTGAATTCTACATATTCTAAAAACCCAACAACGCCAAATTTGGGTTGAAAGTTCGTCGGTTGACCCTTCATTTTCCACGTCCCCGTATCAATTTTAACGGTCTCAAATGAATAGAACATTTTACATGCTCGACGGAGGGTCCAAACCACGACGGGGTTCACCCCAAATTTCGTGTGTATTGGGTTTAGAAAATATGTAGAATCAGTTCAACTGAGCGGATCATCCACAAATGTAAGCTCAATCAAGTGAGTCATGCAATGGTGTAAGAAACTTAGGTGACTCCACTTAAGTTGACACAAGTTTTACTCTATATATATATATATATATAGAGCAAAACTTGTGTCCACTTAAGTGGACATCCACTAAACTTTTTAACCCTTAGATGTTTCCTAGGGATCCTTGCATGATATGAAGTGACTTTTTATATGTTAAATGAGTGGATATAAAGTTTAAAGCGAAGAGGTGGTTTGTTTCTGGGGCTCCGATGGGAGACTATTCTCTCTTTTCTTCACAGTATTATTTTCAGAGAAATGATTCAATTTGTAAAGATTTTTCACTCAATCACCTCTACTCAAAATATCAGCTTCGAATTAAATCCGATTAAAACCCATTAACAGCCCTAATTCAATTCACATAATGAGCCCATTTACTCTCTAAAGCGAAGAGGTGGTTTGTTTCTGGGGCTCCGATGGGAGACTATTCTCTCTTTTCTTCACAGTATTATTTTCAGAGAAATGATTCAATTTGTAAAGATTTTTCACTCAATCACCTCTACTCAAAATATCAGCTTCGAATTAAATCCGATTAAAACCCATTAACAGCCCTAATTCAATTCACATAATGAGCCCATTTACTCTCCACTAATGACCTATATATATCACTGGCCCTAATTTAATTCACATAGTAAGCTCATTTATTTTCCACTAATTAATGGCATATTATTACCAATTTTTGTATTTTTATTTTACATGTGGGCATTTGGTTGATTTCATGAACCCTATTATCAATATAGTTGCTGGAGATTGACATGACCCCAAAGAATCTTAAAGGCTCCAGCATGTCTCCGGCGTCAAACTGAAATCAAATTAAATATAAAGAATAACGGTTGGAGATGGATCATCAGTTTGTGTTACTTAATGGTAACTTAAACTCTTCACGTGCACACACGTGTTGATGTATGACTTTGGAATCTACAAGGGGATAGAGAATATGACACTAAAATAATCTACAAGGGGATAGAGAATAGGACGTCCCCCAAATTGCGGAGGAAAGGTGAGGAGTGACTTCGATAGCTTGGCATCAATAGCAGAAAATATGTTGCTGATGTGAAATGATGCGTTCAATGCCAACCGATTCATCATCTACGATATTCACTGGTAAAAAAAAAAGAAAGAAAAAGAAAATAGAAATCATGAGGTAAATATGAGAAGAGAAAGAAACTTGATCTATACGTGTGGGTTTAAGAAATTAATATATAATTAAAGTGACAAGTCGATATTCAGTTATACGCAGTGGAAGTCTTAGACTATTAATTAAGCTAACAAGGTAATTAGGTTCTGATATGTGCATGTTGGAAAATGATAAGTATACTACAAGTCTTATACTACTCTTAGTGGGTGTTTGGTTCACCCATTTTATAGAAAAGTTTTGGGAAAAGACTTGACAATGATAATTTTATAGTTAAAAATTTTCTGTAGTTTTCTATAAATTGTGTTTGGTTCAAAACAATTTAGAGAAATGTCTTCTACAAAGTAGGAAAAAATACCTCGTTTTATAGAGATTGATTTCCTCTCAAAATGAGAGAAAATTGCAAAGAAATCTTACAGTCCTATTAAAATAGTAATATAAATTGGTCCTACCCTATTTCCCATCTCCATCTCATTTTCCATCGAACACCTTCCCATTAAAAAAATGCGCTGGTTGTGTGTCAGAGCTGTAGGCACGGCCTGCAAAAGGTCCGATGATGCATGGTTCGCCTCCCTCCGTCCCTAAATTCCAGAGAGTTGACCTCATCATCGGTGACACCAGCATCGTCGGCAACTCTCTGACCAACATCCTTCCCTTCTCCGACACCCCAGCGGTCCCTGGAAGGTCTACGACGTCTCTCGCGACCCCAAACACCCTCCCTCCAACACCCAACCCCCTAACTCTCGGCTCCTTCGGTCACGTGACTTGCGACCTCTTCGACAAGCCAAACCCCTAAACCTCTCCCCCATCGCCAAAGACATCACCCACCTCTTTGCATAGCCAGGACAGATTGCAGCGATGAGGAATCGAATCGCACAGCAAAGCCTGCAATGTTGAGGCACGTTCTTGATGCAATTTTGCCCTATGCCAAGACCTTAAGGATGCCAAACTAGTTGTTAAACTAACCGTATGATTTGCACTTTTTTTATTAAAATTTTTATGTCAACCAAACAAAAGAAAAAGAAAACATCTTATTTCTATAAACTAATGGGCCCATTTTCTTGTTTTGAACCATTCAAAGAGAGAACAAGAAACACAAAAAGTTATACTTTTAAGTTCTATAAACTTTTTTTATAATTTTTTGGGGAAATTGCTTCTAGCCCCCTATTTCCTAACAACTATTCCACCCCCTCCCAAGACGTTTTCAACGCTCCCAAAACCCCCAAAAGTAAACTCATTATTCTCTAAGCCCCCAAAACACAAAACCCAAGAGTGTTAAACATGTGAAGTCCATAATACTCTTTCTCTCTTTCTCTTTTTTTATTTGTGATGATTTCTCGCCCCATCTTTGCGTGAATCCGCCGCCTCCGATGTCGATGCCGGTGTCGCTGGATCTCAACCTGCAACCTTGCCAGATCAGCTGGTCATGGGCCCCATGCCGCCTTCTATGATGTCTCTGTCGCCGCTAGCGATGGCTCCGCCATCTACGAATCTTGTTCTTAGAAGGTGCTCTCAGCGGGAAATAATCGGTGGGGCCCAGAG
>NC_033800.1:150704085-150733091 GCF_001876935.1 Asparagus officinalis | reverse complement strand
TGGGAGGGGACTGTCATTCAATCTTAATGAGCCACCATTGACGTCGTCGATGCTGTTTTAATTTGGTTTTCTTTTTCCTTTTTCCCCCTTCTTAGAACTTAGTGTGACTGTATATAGTTAATTTTGTTGTCTTTTACTTTGGCTTTTTTGGTTTCTAGTTTAGGAATGAAGGGGGAAGTGGAGTTCAGATTTTAGAGTAAAAACTTTGGTGCTGGCGTAGCTATTTTGGTGATGAATTAAAAGCTCGGCTTCTTTTAGAAATTGATCTCTTTACCGAATATATGTGAAGGTATTACAGGTTGGTTTCTTAATGTTACGATTCGGTTGTTAATGTTACGGATTGGTTGTTAAGGTTATGAGTGGGTTGTTAAGGTTACGTATCGGTTGTTAAGGTTACGAGTTGGTTGTGAACCTCGGTAACCTCCGTAACCTTAACAACCGACACGTAACCTTAACAACCAACGCGTACCCTTCACAACATGTAACCTTAATAACCGAGCCTAAACATTAACAACAGACCCCTAACCTTAACAACCAACCCGTAACACCTTCACAACCGACGCGTATCCTTCACAACTAACTCGGATTATAACATATATACTTCCTGTATAAACAAAATCCGAGAATTTTATGGGTCCAGAAAAAGTTCTACAAGGACTCGTCTCTCAGAAATAGAGGAATATTTAGCCTATGAACGAGCAGCAACCGCAATAGAGAGAGTATAAGAGGGGGTATTGACCATCGAGAAGCAATGCGAGGAGGAGGCGGCTGAGGAGATTTCTAAAAAGGCACCAGCCACCGAACCATCGAGAAGCAATGCGAGGAGGAGGCGGCTGAGGAGATTTCTAAAAAGGCACCAGCCACCGAAGCTGGCGAAGAGGATGCAGCTAAAGAAGATCATGTAGAGGAACCAGCCCTTGGGCCTCATACCCTAAGGTCATCAAGGAAGAAGGCTCTCACTGCTGAGAAGGAGGGCAAGTATGAAAAGAGAATTCATAAAAGAAGGCCTGTTGTTGCCAGAAATTCCAAGAGGATGTTGAGAAGGGGGACACGATGAAGTCCGTACTTGTCGCGCTCCCGGAGGATAAAGAGGATGTCATGCTTCAATCCACTCCTTCTGTTCCTATGGATGTGGAAGCTAAACAAGGGTCGACTGTCAGGGGTTTGACACTTGTTCACACGAAAAAAGATCCGCCAGAAGAATTTCCTTCTAAAATTGTTCCTTGAATCTATGGGTATGGTCTATCTGATTGCTCCTCCTCCAAGTTCAAAAACCTTGAGAAAACTCATCGAACAGTTAGAGAGCTGGATGCAAATAACAATCGATGTCGTCAACCTCAGAGAAGTTGATTTTAGGGTTTTTGAGCTCTATCTGATTAGTTGCCAGAACAAGATCAAAAGCCAAGGTAACGTATTGTGGACCGAAAATTGCAGGGAGTGCATTATCCTCCTAGAAGCAGAACTGAGGTTCCTTGTAGATTTATAGCGCACCGATCTGAGACCCGAGGTAGACTAAGATTTTTCTGCCGCCCAAGCCTGGAGGGTACAACATCAAGAGGCTCTTCACAAGAGCTTTTCTAAAAAGGAGGTATGCATGGCAATCTTACAGAAGCAGCATACTCAGATACAAACTGATATGAGTAGTCTCTCTATAGGTGTTCGGGACGCTAAGGCTTGTCCAAAAGAAGGCCCAGTTGGTTTTGGATGTGGAAGTTATAAAAGGGCTAGCTCTTCTAACTGACGAGGTTGTTAAGGACTTCTGTAGCGAACTCCAAGCTACTGAGGAAATTCAAAGAGAGACTGCAGCTGTAGTGCCTGTTGAGGAAGAACTTAGGAGGAAGATTGCCGAAGAAGTCCGAACAGGTCATGAGCAAAAGTTGTCTGCACTTAGATCCAAACTCAAGTTTCTGAAATTAATGAGTCGTGACACTTGAGTTTTAAATTGATTTTGGGAATACTTTTGTATCATTTTCATTTCAATTATCATCACTTTGTATCAAGTTAACAATATTGAATGAAAATGATATCATTTTATTTTTCATCGTCTCTCTTGTTGAATTTCAATTTAGGACAACGAAAGATATTACAAATGTCATAGGTGTAGTGTTAACTTAACATAAGTTCGAAATTCTCTTTATTATTACTTAGAATAATTCCAAAAATTTTTAATCGTCAGAGATATAATGTTAACTTGACAATATACATGCTGAGGAAAATAGGCAGGTTGGTTTTCCCTCCATTTACATAATTTTTTGGATAAGCAACCCCCAGTCAGATTTCACTGGGGATTAAGAGAAAGAGGGTTTTATGGCCTACGGGAAATATCTCTTAAGAAACTTTCCGTTAATTGGCATCATGAGCATGTCATCTTTTTGATCGATGAGACGATAAGCTTCATTCGAATAGACCGATTCTATTACGAAGGGTCCTTCTCACTTGGGGTTGAACTTTCCTTTGGTCTTGTGTGTCATTACCATGGGTCGTCTGACGGCTAATAAAAATTTGCCTTTCTTGAACATTTATTTTTTAACCTTTTTGTTGTTAACTTTAGAAATCCGGGCTTGATATAACTCAATTTGTTGCTAAGCTTGGAGTCGCTTGTCCTCTAAGGCTTCAAGTTCCTAAAGGCGCAGTCGGTGTTTCTCATCCTCTATCGTTCTAGTCGTGATAGTGACTCTCAGGGATGTGATATGAATTTTTAATGGTAACACAGCTTCGCAGCCATATACCAAAGAGAATGGAGTAGCTTTTATAGGGGTTATCACCATCGTGTAGTAGGCCCACAGACATTCGCCAAGTCTTTTGTCCCAATTGCGTTGGCTCTTAGAAACGAACTTTCGGAGAAGCTTCACAATAGTCTTGTTAAGAGCTTTTGCAAGGCCATTAGCTGGCGGATAATATGTTGTAGATGCGACACTTTGGATTCTAAACTTGTCACATAATCTCTAAAATTCATAGCTGACAAATTGTGTTCCGTTATCGTGGACTATTCGTCTCGGGACTCCAAAACGGTAGATAACGTGATGTTTGATGAATTTGATCATATTCGAAGTCTTGACTTCTTTCAACGGGATTGCTTTCACCCATTTGGAGAAGTAATCGATTACAACCAAGATGAATAGAATGTAGGTTCCCTGGTGCCTGATGAATAAAGTCACCGTAGATTTGGCATGCGTGACAACGTCTAGCATAGTAAACTGCGTCTATAAACATCTTTGGCCAATAATAACCATTTCATCGGAGGCGGTCTCTCAACTTAGTCCCGGGTTGATGAGCTCTACAGATCCCATCATGAGCTTCCTTGAGAGCTTCTTTAGCTTCTTTCCTAGAAAGGCACCAAAGTAAAACTCCATCATGTGATTTATAGTATAGAGTTTGAGACGCCACATTGTAATAGAATCGGAGGGTCTTCCGTTTGATAACGACTGCTTTCTTGGGATTATCGGGCAAAATCATGTATAAGACATAGTCGATATACGGGAATCACCAATCTCTAGGTTCAAACTCCATTGATGTTGTGCAGACTTCTCCAATCATCGTCTTGTCAGATTGTTTGTCTAAGGAAATCTTGGGGTAATACAACTCGCGTCCTGAGACATGGATTGTTGTTTCAGCTCCTGGTGACAATGCTAATGAAGTTTCTAGTGAGGCCAATGTGTCTGCATAAGCATTCTGAGCTCGTGGAATATATCCAATAAAGAAACCTTTGAACTTCCGAGCTTGTTCTAGCACTACGAAGTAGTATGGGAGTAAGTCCTCATTGCGCACATTATATTCTCCCCGGACTTGATTTACGATGCGTTGAGAGTCATTGTATGCTTCGAGATGTTGAATATTAAGTTCTTCGGTGAATTTCATCCCTAACAGTAAAGTGTTATACTTAGCTACATCGTTGGTGCAGGGTTCGATCAGGGAAAATCCTCTTGGAATCACGTGACTGTTTGGGGAAATAAATATTACACCTACTCCGGTAGTGATTACTCCATGAGGGTTTGCTCTCGATGCACCATCAAAGAATAGTTTCCACACTTGCATAACTTCTTGGGCTAAGCAAGCTTCGTCAACTTCATCAGGTAAGTCTTCATACAACTTAGATGATCCTGGTACCGGATGATCGGCTAGGAAATCTGTCATAGCTTGACCTTTAACAGCCTTCTGGGGCATGAATTGCATGTCATACTATGACAAGAGGATTGCTCATTTCGCTAGTCAACAATTCAGGGAGGATGGTTTCGTCATGAGCACTCTCAACGGATTTACCTTAGAAATGACATGAATTATTTGTCCTACTAGGTAATATCACATCTTTTGGATAGCGAATACCAAGATAAGACATTCTTTTTCTACTGGATTGTACCGGTGTTCGACTCTCATCATGGTCCTACTTAGGTAGTAGATTGCTTGCTCCTGTCCTTGGTCATTGTTCTTTGCTAATAAAGCTCTCAGAGAATGATTTATGGCTCTCACATATAGCAGGAACGGTTTTTCCGATATTGGGGCCTCAAGAACGGGAGGTTGAGTGATGCATCTCTTAATCTCCTCAAATGCCTTCTGGCAGTCTCCATCCCAAACGAATGATACTCCTTTCTTCATGAGCTTATAGAAAGGTTGGCAAAATCCCGAGAGGTTGGAGATGAATCTCTGAATGTAGGCCAATTTGCCTTGCAAACCTCGGAGCTCTTTAATGTTCTTCGGAGATGGCATGTCTTGGATGGAATGTACTTTTTCTGGGTCAAGAGAAATTTCCTTAGACGTAACTATAAATCCTAGGAATTTTTTACTTGATACTCCGATGAATGATTTGATCGGGTTCATCTTTAGCTGGTGTGCTCGCATGATGTCGAACATTGTCTTTAGGTCTGTAAGATAATCACCTTTGTGTTGGATTTTTACTGCTATATCATCAACATAGCATTCAATATTCTTACGTAGATTCTCATGAAAGATTGTGTGCATTGCACGTTGGTAGATTGGACTGCATTTTTCAATCCAAAAAGCATCACTGTGTAGTAATATACTCCCAATGGTATTCTGAAAGCAGTATGCTTTTCGTCTTTAGGATATATCTTGATCTGATTGTACCCAAAGAATCCATCCATGAAAGATATCCTTTCATACCTATATGTGTTATCGGTCATAACATCTGTGATGGGGAATGTAAACTCGTTTTTTGGACATGTCGTGTTTAGGTGACGAAAGTTAATACATACCCGGACCTTACCATTTTTCTTGAGCACTGGAACAATGTTGGCAACTCAATCGGGATATTGTTCCTCCCTGATAAAGTCTAAGTCAATAAGTTTTTTGACTTCTGACTCAATTGCTTCCATGATCTCTGGACGAAACCTGCGTTATTGTTGTTTGACGGGCTTTGCATCCTGACAATGTTAAGATGGTACATAGCCTCTTTAGGGTCGAGACCGTGCATGTCTTCATAATTCTAAGCGAAGACATCTACATATTCTCTAATGAGAGAGATGATGTCTTCTTTCTTGGATGGTGATAAGCTTTCGCTTATGAAAATTGGTTTAGGATCAGATTCATCTCCCATATTGACTTGAATTACTTTATCTTCGGTAGATGGATCATGCTGTTCAAAATGCATATCCCACAAGATGTTAAGACGCTTGATCCAAGGGCCATTAGTCAATTTGATCAATTCTTTGTCACCCCCTGCATCTCCGTCTAGGTGACTAGTCGAAACCATGTTCACAATTAGGATTTCAAAGAAGGCTCCAGCGCTGACATCAGATTCCCATGATGATGTCCCAGATGAATGGTCTTGACACAGATAGTCACCGGTTTTATTTTCTGAAAGAGAAGGGGTTGTGACGTAACTCACACCTCTTCTAGTTTTCTGATAATAATCAGGAGGTTTTTCTTCGGGAGTAAAAGACATTCGAACGGGTATTCGATTTCCTTTCCCGAAGTTTAATCCTCTCTTTTCATTAAAGTCATAACACATTTGTTTCACCAAATAGATGGAATTGGACTCGTGGTAACGGAATTGATGAACCCCGTATTCTTCTTCTAAACTTTCCTGCTTGAGTAGTTCAGGTTTGACTCTCCCAAAATAGATAGTCTTTTGCCCTTTCCTTTTAGACAGGACTTTGAAGAAAGCCTTCTGGACATCTTTTATTTCTTCACCTGTAGCGAAGGACGATTTAACCGGCAATGTAAGTGATGTCGCGGCGTATAATATGCACCATGGGTCAATACATGCATCAGTATCATTCTCTATTTGTTCATTTTTGGAGGACACATCAGACAAGTACGCCAAAATAAAATCTTCATTAATGCACCATTCGTCCTCACTCGGTACATTATTATTGCTCTCAATCTAACCTATCGCATCAAAATTCAACTCCCATGGATAATCTTCCTCAGGATCTGGCTTGATGTCGGCTTCGTTGCCACTGTCGATATCTTCTTTCAATTTCTCTTAAGATTCCAGGTAGAAGATGGAATTTTTGTGGAAGTTCTCCACTCCTCTGAAAGGGCGCTTCTCAGCAATCAGGTTTGGACTTCCCCTTCATCATTAGCATACTTCATAATCTGATGTAGTGTAGATGCGACAATGCATTCGCATGAATTCATGGTCGTCCCAATAATAAATTGTAAGATGCGTCTGCATCTATGATGTAACAAGTCATTTCGGACTTAAGATCTCCGATTTGACACCTAAGTTTGATCTTCCCCAGGGGTCGAGTGCTGTTGACGTTGAAACCAAAGATAGTATTCTGGGTGGTATTCAACCGATGCATGGGAATCCCTAAGACCTGCATGACCCTGTAAGGCATGATGCTAAGTGTTGAGCCTGAATCAACTTGTACACGGCTGATTTCTGAGGACCCAATATACCATGTGTAGTATAAAGGTCTATCATATTTATGTTTGACTTGTATATCTTCCTGAGTAAATGATACGCATGATAAACTTCTTGCTGCTTGTAGACACTGTATACATGACTGGGCTTCAGAAGCTTCAGGAATCGGAGTACCTTGTGTAATAAAGCTTTCCATGTTCGTTAAAGATTCAATTAGAGCTTCCTTGGTAGTTTTAGACAATCGCAGGAGCTCGTACAGGGTAATCCTAGCCGGTTTATTGGCCAACTGCGTCATGACGTTGAATTAGAATGGAGCACTTGATTCTCCGGATTCCTGAAAAAGGTTCTTATTACACCGAATTTCTTTTTGCTTCCCTTTGTCAGTTGACTTTTGAGGGACGGAACCTCCAGCGTCTTGGGATTTTCTCTGATCATAGTTCCTCAGATAAGCTTTTCCTGACCGGGTGCCAGGGTTGCCTCCTTGGTCCGCAGCAAGAATGATCATTTCTTCTTCTGAGTCCGTGAGAGGTTTGAGATGTTCATCATATTCTCATTAATGAAGGGGCTAATTATGTTGGATGATTTATCCTTGCCTCTGTTCTTTTTTGGACGAGGAGTTAGTCCACTGTTGGTCTTCAACCAGGTCAGGATGGACACACATAATCTCCCCTTTCGAGATAATGAAGGGAGTTAACCCTTTATCTTTCTGACCGTGTGGGTCAGTATTTTTCATGTGTATTTCCCCTTTATGGATGGTGATCACTCCATTTGCAGCTGCTATAGGAGGGAAATCGACGAACTGCACCGCTATCAAATTGGTAGATACAGTCTTCTGCTCGGGCTTCAATGTAAGCACATTAGCATTCACCAGGTTTTGCAAGATATCTTTAAAACATAGCATTTTCTGATAGGATGTCCCAAGAACCTATGATAACGACAGTAATTGGGATCGTTCATCTTTCCTGCCTCATCTAGTTTCTTGATCTCAGAAAATTACAGTTTGTTGCTCTTCCAAAGTAGCTAGAACAGAGTGTCCACATGATCATCTTTAAATGAGTATTGTTTAGGCGTTCTTTGCTGATTCGGTACTTTGTCTTGCTTAGCGGTTGCTGCCCGCGTGTTAGAATAGGTAGCCAAAGTCTCCTTTCCCTTAGATCGAGGAGCATTATTGCGTTGTTGCTGTGGCTTTGATTGAGTAGCTTCTTTAGCATTGACCCGAGCAACAATCTCTTCGGCTTATTCTCCTTGTGAAACCAATTGTCTCTAGGAGCGATATTCCGCTACTACCATTTGAACAAGGAGTTGGGTATGCATGTAAGTTTTGACCAAAATAGATTGGGTCATATCTGATTGACATCGCAATGTCATACTGTGAAATCTTTCAACATAAGTCTTGATAGACTCTCCCTTCCTCTGCTTGGTGGCGAGAAGGGTCAGGATGAACACTTCTGTATCATCCTCAAAAAATCTGGCTAAGAAGAGCCTTTTCAGATCTATCCATTTTTGGATAGACCCAGTATGCAGCTTCATGAACCACTCAAAAGTAACACCCTTAAGGGTACCGACGAACAATCGAGTCACGATGGCATCATTTGCTATCACATCTCCAGTCTGTGACTTGAAGTAGTAGAGTGTTGATTTGGAAATCCTGTGTCGTCGAAAGGTGCAAAGTTGGGCCTTAAATTTCGGTGGACAGGGAGCTGCGTCCTATTCCACAAGACAAGGTCGTACTACTCCTTCTTCATGAAGCTCACTTCTGTTAGCAATTGCATTGAGGCGAGCCTCTAATTCATCCATCTTAGACGACTGAGGTTTTTGTTCCTTTTCAGTTTCCTTCTCATTTTTAGAGGAGGGTTCTATATTTTGAGTTTCACAATCTGAATTTTCATGCCTTTTGCTTCCCCTTTGAGTATGTCCTCCGAGAAGATTCAGGCTTTTGGACTTTCTCTGTAAGGAGCTGGGCCAACATATCCTTCATTTGGGAAAGCATCTCCTCCAGAGCTTGAAAAATGACATGGTGTTCGTCAACTTTCTTTGCTAAATCATCGGAACTTCCAGTCATATAGGCGGGTTCCTCGTGTGTTATGAAAGAGTTTAAGGATTAAGAATCTGCAATGGTTGAATGTTCATCATCTGAAGTGATCCTCTTGGGTAACTTTATTAATTAACCAGGCGGATAGTTCCTGTGTGAGTCCAAGTGCGCTGATATACTCCTTCGAACTCATCACAGATTTCTCGAATAGCTGGGGAATGACCTCTCTCTGACTCGTCGAAACTAGGAGCTGAGGCCCTCCCTCTGCCGATCATATTAATAGTGACTTTAGAATATTCTGTTTTAGAGATCCCCTTCTTATGACGACGTCGCCTCTTGGCAGGCATGGTGACATTTGTTAATCGGTCAAATACCGATGGTCGAGGTGCGGATGCACGGTAGTGGCATTTTGAAATGACTACAGAAATAAACCGCTCACATTGACATGAATGAGCTGTTTGTTGCGCATATCTTCCTCTTGATAGTAATTCCCGCAAGTTAGAGAGTTAGGACAAATCTCTCACAGAGCATGAGAACGGAGATGGAATCCCCTGCCCGCTAGCGGGTGGGACTAATTATTGACGGACATGAATCTTAAATCCATTTTGGTCTTTCTGAACTTGGCGGACCATGTCGCGTTCTGGAAAAGAAATACGGGGGTTACATTTGGTTTTGTGAACGCTAGACCGAGACCTACGTTCCCAAGATGAAACGCACCTTTAGGGGGTCACCTTTTGGTTGAACTCACTTCTGAGGTGTGTGTTCGGTTGATGAAACGGACCCTTGTGGGTCACGTTTTGGTGTTGAAATGCACCTTTGAGGTATGTGTTTACTTGATAAAACACACTCCTGATTGTTGCATTCGTGGTGATCACCATGGTCTGAAGGCCTGCGTTCTGGTTTGGAAACGCACTAGTAAGAGTTGTGTTTATTTTTATAAACACTTCCCTGAAGACTGTGTTTTGAATGAACAACGCACCACTGAGGGTCGCGTTTAGGTTGTATCATGCGGGGCTCGTAGTTGGGCTCGTCACCATAGAGTATGCGTTCTGATGCAAGAGTGCAGCGCTCAGGCAGAGGCTCACAAACACAACCTTCGCGTTGGTTAAAGGATCAACTATTTCTTAGGTGCGCTCATCGTATGTGTAGGCTATCTAATTTTCACAAAAGATAGCTGATTCCCCATCAAACACCGATGATGGAAGTTACAATCTGACGACTTTCAGAAGACTACAATTTAAAGACTTTCACGTAGATCAATGAAGGTTACAATCTGACGACTCTCACATATCAAAGAGCTAAAGCAAAGATTACAAAACGACGATCTTTGCAACACTCTACCAGAAAGAGACTACAAATCGACGGTCTCTTCAAACCAAGACGTGGAAGTCCTCCCCGCGAACCAGCATCAAGAATAAATCACTCTAACAGAAAGAGACTATAATTTTATACCCTCATTATCTATTTTATATGAATAAATATACCACTAATAATTGTTTTTATCTTTTAATTGCAGATTAATAAAGAATAAATCTCAACTTCCCATCTCTCAACAAAAACCCATGGATTAAATGAAGAAATGATTCAAGAAGCCTAAGTGCAATTTTTGACTTTTTGAAGGCCCAAAGCAAAAAGATTACACCAAGGGAATTGTGGAACTGCTGCAGTTTTGAATTTCACAAGGACTCAAATGCAAATGGGCCGGACTTGATTTGAAAAAAAATCATTGTATGCATGGACAGACTGGCTCATGACCGGACTTAGGAATTGCATTTTATCTCAAATGAATGGCATGGGCTTGGGCTTGCTTGGACTTTTGATTTTTGAAAATCAATTGATTGAGGACCGGTTGCTGATTGACTTGGCTTGGAACTTCATGAAGCCGGACCTGATGCATGTGTGGATAAAAATCGGTTGCTGTTTTCATTTTGATAGTCATTGGGCCGGTTTCAAAGATTGCTTGCTGCTCATTTCGGTTTTGGAAATGAAATGGGAAAATCAAAGGAGCTCTCATGGACCTGCTACAGTGGACCAAAGTTGGACTTGGGCTGCATATTTTTTTTGGATTTGAAAATCAATGTGGAATGCCATTGGATCGGATGCTTTGGACTGGTATTGGGCTGCAGAGTTGGACTTCCATTTTTCAAAAATGAAATGTCATTGTGGCCTGTATCGATGCCAGATTACTGTAGCGCGCGTCAATGGCTGATTTTGCTTGTCTTGGGGCTCAAGTCAAATCCAATGGCTCATATTCATTGAAGATTACTATAAATAGGGGTAGAGAGTGAGGGGTTAAGAGTGTAAAAATTTTGTAAACTCCTTTTGGAGAGGAGGACTACTCTTAATTGAGAAGGCCTTCCAAAATTATAACTTTAGTTGTAATTAATAATAATAATTTTTTCACCACTTTAAATTTTTCTCTTCTTCTCTTTATTGGATGATGAAGATGAAGATGAAGATGGAGAATTATTTGAAGGTTTGCATTTCTTTTCTTTTTCTCTTTTATTGCTTATTAGTTTAGATTTATTTCTATGCTTGTAGTTAGATTTTATTTTCTTGTTAAATAGCCAAGAGGCTAGAACCCTCTTGCCTTAGATTTATTTCATGCTTATAGAATAGATTTAATTTCTTGCATTTAATTCTTGCAATTTTATTTTGTAGTTTAGATTTTGCAATTTATTTTGTAGTTAGATTTTAATTTCTTATACTATTCACCTTGAGGCTAGAACCCTCTTGGGTTTAGTTTTTCTTTTTGTTTATTTTTATTTTGTTTGATTCGCCTTTAGGCTAGAACCCTCTAGGGAATCACCCTTTTCTAAGAAGTGGGTTCAATTTTAGATTACCCATATCTATAATTGAATCCACCATCTTTAATTTCTTGCATTTTCTTTTATTCTAGAATTTTGTTCTTCATTCTTGATTTTTTATTTGTTTCTTGATTTTATTCATTTTTCCTTCTCACCTTATTGTTCATACTCACTCTCATTTACACTTTGCACCTATTTACACACCACTTTCACTCTCTCAATCTCTTCACAATCACATTCACTTATCATTCCTATTTGTCACGCACACAACATAAGAACCGATTTTATATTTTCTCCTACAAAACACCTTCCTCGTGGGATCGATATCTTAAATACTATAACTTGACACGGTTGTGCACTTGCAACCTTTTTGGTACATGTTTATGCCGCATCAAGTTTTTGGCGCCGTTGCCGGGGAAGGTGCTTAAGTAGGTTTTAATTATTTTGGTTCTTTAACTTGTGTGTTTTTTGTGAAGGAAACGCTTGGAGCTTGAAGATCGCGGATTGGAGAGCTAGGATTTGAAGATTTGCTTTCGGGTAAGTCCTCTTTCTAGTTTTTAATTCCACCCTTTAGCTACTTCTTCACAATTAGAGACAATTAGGACTTAAAAAAGAAGAAGAGATTTTATTTTTTGTTGACCATAATAAAATTCATCCTTTACTTTGACATTTACTAACAAGATAATAAATTCAAACAAATCCCCCCTTCTCATTTGTTTGATTGTTAACCCTAATTAAAAAAAAAGATTTTTCTTTTCCATCCTTTTTAGTTGCTTTTAATTCATAGGGTTGCATTTCATATAGTGTAGGAATTCACCAAGTGATTTGAGCATCTTGATTTGGCACATACTTAAAAATATTTTTAAGGGTAAAACCCCATAATCAAGATAAGGTGAGGGATTTCATCACCCTTTTCTTAGCACAAAAATCACTAATTCCTCATTACACCACCCAAGCCTAATAAAAACTCATTAGACGTTGGCCCCTAAGGATTCGAGTTCAATAAGGAACAAGAAATCCTTAAGTGAACCGGTTTAAGTTTTCTCAGATTAGTTGGTGTCTAAGGCAAGGTTTAGGGGTTGCGTAAAGCGCTCCGCAAGGAAAGAGGTACTTAATTGATCTTTGATCACCCTCTAGTACTATCCTTACCTGGCTAACTACCTGGGTAAAACTTTGATCTTTTCACTGTAGGAGTTTTTGGTTAGGAGCTGGTCTAGTTGAGTTAGGCTAAACCCTAGAGTTAGAGTTGATTGAAAAGTGATTGTCTTGATTTGTTTTAGTTAGGATTTTTCTTTTTCTTCTCATCTAAAAAAAAAACTAATTTTCCTTCTTTCTTTCCTTAAAAAAAACTAATTTTCTTTCTTTCTTTTCTTAAAAAAACTAATTTTTTTTCCTTCTTAAAAAAAAATCTAATTTGTTTTGGTGTATGCAAATTTGGGTTCGGGATAATTCTCATCGTTTAATTCGTGTTGAACCAACCCAAGAAATGGCAATTCAACCAGTTTTTCAGGATATGTGCTATCCCATTAGGAATGCAATCCCCTCGTGCATTAGGCTTCCCGAAATAAATGGAATAAATTTTGAGCTTAGACCGCAATACATAAACATGCTTCCCAAATTTCTTGGTAATGAAACAGAAGACGCATATATTTTTATTTCGGAATTTGAGGAAGTGTGTATTATGATTAAAATGAGAGAATTAAATGAAGATGCGGTTAAGCTTAGATTTATTCCATTTGCTCTTAAGGATAAAGCTAAAAAATAGCTGTACAGCTTACCAACAAATTCCATCTCAACTTGGGATGAGTTTATCACCGTTTTTCTTAAGAAATTTTTTCCTATTCATAAAACGGTAAAGCTTAGGAACATCATTCAAAACTTTAAAATTATCCCGGGAGAACCTTTTTGGAAGTATTTTGACCGATTTAAGGATCTTCTCATCCAATGTCCTCATCACGGTTTAGAGAAATGGCGATTGTGCCAAATAATTTATGAGGGATTAGATTATTCTGCAAAAACTTCCTTAGAATCAATGTGCCACGGGGATTTTATGAGGAAAAATGCTGATGAAGCTTGGGAGTTTTTGGAGAGTCTTTCTGAAAAAACAATGCAATGGGAACAGTGCGATGACAGGGTTTCATAAGTTCCCCATTCTAAGTCTAGCGGTCTTTCCTTGGAGTCAAACATTGCTTCTGAAGCGAAGATGGCGACAATTCTACGAAGGTTAGAAGCCTTAGAAATTAAGGAACGAGCTCCAGCTCAACTCAATCATGTTTCTTTCACAGGATGTCACAATTGTCAGTCTCCTACCCACGTTTCAGAGGAATGCCCTCTCCTAGGAAATAACAACACAATAGAACAGATGAACGCTGCATTCCAGCATCCTAGAAATGATCCATTTTCTCCAACCTATAATCCAGGTTGGAGAAATCATCCCAACTTTGCATGGAATCAAGGAAATTCTCCCGGAACTCAAAACTTCACTCCCGCTTCGACCCAACATTTTCCTAGGGGAAACACAGTTCCATTCAATTCTCATTCACAATTTCAACAACCCAATCTGCCGTATCAAAATCAGTCTCCTCTTCATCAAGCTGTAATTCAGACTCCTCACAATCCAGATCAGGATAAACGTCTCAATATCTTGGAAAGGGGTTTAGAAACCATAATTAAGGCCTCTACTCAAACCACGAATATGTTGACTCAAACGTCTAGCACGCTGAATTCCTTCATGCAATCAACCGGACAAATGCTCAACTCCAACACTCAAGCTATAGCTAGATTAGAATCCCAACTTAGTCAACTAGCTAGTGCCATGAGTGAAAGAGAGAAAGAAAAATTTCCAAGTCAACCCGTGGTTAATCCTAACAACACAGGATGCAGTTCATCCTATGAAGCTCAAGTGAATGCAATCCATTCACTTCGGTCAGGTAGACAGGTCGATAATCAAGTGAGAACTCCTCCAAGTCAAACTCTTGATCCTGTACAAATTCCTTCTCCTTCTCCTTCTGATGAATCTATTCAACAATCACTCCACTCAGATGACCAAGAACCTGAACCCGAACCTGAGCCTGCTTTTGATAGATTCAGACCGGTTGCTCCCTTTCCAGATAGACTCAGGTCTAGGAAACACTCTCCTCAGGAGGAGAAGATCCTAGAAACATTCAAGCAGGTTAAGGTCAATATTCCTCTCTTAGATGTAATTGAACAAATTCCATCTTATGCTAAATTTTTAAAAGAATTATGCACTAAGAAGAGGAGAATAAATGTTCTAAAGAAAGTCTTTTTAGCCGCCAATATCAGTGAAATACTATCAAATCTCATACCTTTGAAACGTAAAGATCCAGGTTTCCCCATCATTTCATGTATCATTGGTAATACTCACATTGATAAGGCGCTTTTAGACTTAGGGGCCAGTGTCAATTTGCTTCCATATTCAGTCTATCAGCAATTGGGTCTAGGTGTACTGAACCCAACCAAATGCACCTTACAGTTGGCTGATAGATCTGTCAAGGTCCCTATGGGTGAGTTAGAGGATGTTCTGATTAAGGTTGGAGATTTTATTTTTCCAGTAGATTTTGTAGTCTTGGAAACACAGCCTGTTTCCAATCCCAAAGGACAGACACCTGTCATCTTAGGACGACCGTTCTTAGCCACTTCTAATGCTCTCATCAACTGTAGAACTGGTCAAATGAAGCTGTCCTTTGGGAATTTGACTGCTGATCTCAACATTTTTAATCCAGGGGACCAACCAAATAATCAGCCTCTAGAAATAAACTACATTCAGGAAAGATCAGAAGAAGAAGAAGAAGAAGAGTGTGATTTAAGTTTTGAGGAAATTTTTGATGAAGAGTTAGAGTTTTTAGAAGAAGCAGATCAGGTCCTTGAGAATAATAAAACTGTGTTAAACATTTGCTGCTTTGAATTAAATTTTGAAGAACTCTTTCTTGATGAACTTAGATTCTTGGAGAATAATCAACAACCAAATTTTCAGAACTTCACAGAAGAATTGGTTGTTAGAAAACAAAACTTCACAGTACAAGAGTCTAAGTTCATTAAGAAATGCAAAATGCATGACACCAATAATACCTACCTTACCTTGTTGCAAGAATTATTGAACACCCTGAAATGCTTAAAAATTCCCATTATTGATTATATCATTCTGAATTTGTTTAAAATTCGGGGAAGAATTTTCAACAGTAAGGTAGGATTCAATGTAGAACAGGAACTCTTCATGTTGAATATTTCATTCTACATTGTTTATTTTGTTTATTTCAGAATAATAAAAAGAATTTATTCTTCTCTCATGTGAGAGTTTCTTGTTCAGTTGTTAAAAAAAAGAAAAAAAAAGAAAAAAAAGAAAAAAAGAGAAAAAAAGAGAAAAAGAAAGAAAAAGAAAAAGAAAACAGAAGAATAAATTTTTGTTTTCATCCTCCTCAGACCAAAGGTAATTGCAGATTTTTATCAGCCGACCAAATGTAAGTGCTTCACTTCTTATCTGCTTTACTTTATGCATCATAGAGTTTGCATTGAGGACAATGCAAAATTTAGGTGTGGGGGTGAGAATTGGTTATTTTTTCTCTTTATTTTACATTTTTAGTTACATTTTTTTCCTTTTTCTAAAATTTTTTTTTTTAGAATATCGTCACTTGCCAAATTGATAGAGTTATGTAATAATTGATTTATTTGATAAAATTAAAATTTTCTAATCCCTAGTTGGTTATTTACTTAAGTTCATCTTTTATGATAACTCTAAATAAATTTCTTAAGAAATGATTTTCAAAGTAGTATACTTTACTTAAGCCTTAACTTGGACTTTTATTTAAAATAATAAAATTTTTGCATGCTTAACTTAGAGTTGAAAATAATTTTTTCAAAGTGTCTTGATTTACATATTTTCAAAATATATATACATATAAAAAAAAATTACAAAAGAAGAGTGCGAAAAATGGGCACCAAAAGAAAAGAAAAGAAAAACTCTTGAATTCAAGGTGATTCTATCTTATAAAGCCTAAGCTGACCGAGTAATTAAGCCCAAAGAGTATTTCCATACTTAATGACCTAAGCCCATTTGGGTTGGGATCCATTGGCCCAAAACTCGTTAAATGGTCACTTAGAAAGCCCGTTAAAGTAGAAAAAAATCACCAACTCGTTAAATGGTCACTTAGAAAGCCCGTTAAAGTAGAAATAAATCACCAAGGAAGAAAGTGTTAAATTTTTTTTTTGTATATATGGTCTTGGAAAATATTTTAAATCAAGCAACTTGAAAATTATTTAAAACAAAGAGTTAGCATGTTCTTTTCAAAACTTTTAAATTAAATTTCTAAGTTTGGTTTGGTTTTGTATTGCTACAATGAGAAGATTTTCTTGAGAATATACCTTAGAGTTATATATAAAAATGTTTTCTTGAGTGATAACTGGCTCTAATTAGATTATCTAAAAGTTATCAAGTGAATTTAGTTATTTACTGACTTCTTTAATTTGGCAAGTTGACCGAATTTTGTGGGTATATTCACTGCAAACCCTCACGAGACTACAACTCGTCCACTAGGGTAACCTAGGGGTTTAAAGGCTTGTTGTATGCGCTAAATACAACCGCGATTCCTGCGAAAGTGAGTTAGGATTTTCTTTTTATTTTCTTTGCTAGAGGACTAGCAAAAGTTTAGGTGTGGGGGTATTTGATAATCACATTTTATTACAATTTTATACCCTCATTATCTATTTTATATGAATAAATATACCACTAATAATTATTTTTATCTTTTAATTGCAGGTTAATGAAGAATAAATCTCAAACTCTCATCTCTCAACAAAAACCCATTGATTAAATGAAGAAATGAAGCAAAGAAGCACATTGGAAAATCAATTTCCAAATTATCCAAAAGCCCAGAATGAAGTCGTGTAGCCTGTAGAACCCGGAGAAAATCAAAAATCCAATATGAAAAGAAATCATATTCAAAATGGTTGGCCACAAAGAAACGACGATATCTCCTAATCCGGAAGGCGGAATTTAACATATAATATATGAAAATCGCCTATCTCGACGAGACGAAGCTATCCGTGAAATCAGAATTTGAAAATAATGGGCATCGATGTCGGCATCGATGTGGGCATCGATGCTGGCATCGATACCTACATCGATGCCTGCATCGATTTTTGCAAAGATGACCGGATGCTTTGTATGGGCCAATTATCATTGCTGCAGCATTTTTATTTTCAAAATCAAATGGGCCAAGATGCTTGAATGGGCCGGTTGCTTCTTTGTATCACAAAAAAAAGAAAAGAAAAGAAATCAAATGGAAACCAAGGCTACAAAGTTCCAATGGGCCGGACTTGCTCAATCAAATGAAATTAGGGAAAATCAAACAAATGACATGGACTTGGGCTGCACATTTGAAAATCAAATGGAAAATGAAATGGACCGGATGTGATTTAATTTGGAAAATCAAATGAATTTTGGGCTAGAGAAGAACAAAAAGCAAATTCAATGGTGGAGATTGTTGCTTGGGGCTCAAGACAAATCCAATGGCTCATATTCATTGAAGATTACTATAAATAGGGGTAGAGAGTGAGGGGTTAGAGGTGTGAAAATTTTTGTAACTCCTTTTGGAGAGGAGGGCTACTCTTAATTGAGAAGGCCTTCCAAAATTGTAACTTTAGTTGCAATTAATAATAATAATTTTTTCACCACTTTAAATTTTTCTCTTCTTCTCTTTGTTGGATGATGAAGATGAAGATGAAGATGGAGAATTATTTGAAGGTTTGCATTTCTTTCTTTTTCTCTTTTGTTGCTTATTAGTTTAGATTTATTTCTATGCTTGTAGTTAGATTTTATTTTCTTGTTAAATAGCCAAGAGGCTAGAACCCTCTTATTTTAGATTTATTTCATGCTTATAGAGTAGATTTATTTTCTTGTATTTAATTCTTACAATTTTATTTTATAGTTTAGATTTTTGCAATTTATTTTGTAGTTAGATTTTAATTTCTTGTACTATTCACCTTGAGGCTAGAACCCTCTTGGGTTTAGTTTTTCTTTTTGTTTATTTTTATTTTGTTTGATTCGCCTTTAGGCTAGAACCCTCTCGGGGATCACCCTTTTCTAAGAAGTGGGTTCAATTGTAGATTACCCATATCTATAATTGAATCCACCATCTTTAATTTCTCATTCTTTTTCAAATCCACTCTCACTTACACTTTGCATCTATTTACACACCATTTTCACTCTCTCAATCTCTTCACAATCACATTCACTTATCACTCCTATTTGTCACGCACACAACATAAGAACCGATTTCATATTTTTTCCTATAAAACACCTTCCTCGTGGGATCGATATCTTAAATACTATAACTTGACACGGTTGTGCACTTGCAACCTTTTTGGTACATGTTTATGCCGCACCAGTTACATCCCATTAGCCCTACTTAAGAGCGAATTAAGGAGGTGGTTACACCCCTTAATCCCCTATAAATAACTAAAAATCAATTCAGTTCAGGTTTGGTCTGTTGGAACTTCTTGGCAGCGAAAAGAGGATCTTTCATCCTTCGGTTGGAGCTTTGGAGATCAACAACAAGATCTTCTTCATCCTTGGCTTATAACCGACTTTTGGTTAAATCAACTCTTTCATAGAGTTTTAAACTCGTTCAGAGTTCTCCACAACGTCAAATCGTGAGGAGAAGACCACGTTCTAGTGAAACAAGACATCGGATCGTCAACAGAGAGCAAACTCGACGTGAGCATTCGAGGGAGGCACTTCATCACCATCATGAAGAATCCAGAATTAAACAAAGGAGAGAATCAAATTCATTCTCCTCTCTTTTATAATCGGAATCCAAAATGTAATCGATTTTGAGAGAATACAAATTAATTTTTCTTTCATTATTTCTTTTTACTACAAATTTTCCACAAACAGTATGGATCTTCTCCTTCATCGAGCGACTTTCTTTTTAGGTTGTTTCAAGGCCTTAGCAGCGATGTCATCGGCCTTGGTTGGACTTTCCTCCGCCATGGACCTTTTATGACCCGTTACACGCAGTGTCGACTCGGATGTGGAGCTTTTAATTTGTTGAACGAGTTTGGCAGAGTCGGAGCTCATTCCTTCAGAGGAGGGGTTGTTTAAGCAATCTTGACAGAACTAGAGGACTTTCTTCGACATTGTAGCAACAGATGGAGTTTTGATCTCTTTGGAGATCTTACGGATATTGCGCCTAGCCTTGGGGATAAGCGATTCAGAGGAGAGGACTTCCTCGTACTTGGCTTGATCGAACTCTACTACGAGAGTTTCAGCAGTTGTTCCAGTGAGGTTGACATCGGATTGCGCCACCACTTCGTCGTTAGAGAAGCTAGTCCCCAGTGGAGTCGTCATCTTTTGTTTGACTGGAAAATATTGTAAGAAAAAGACAATGAAAGAATTGGATTTGATTTATTCCCTCTAACTGTTTAGAAAAAGAATGTTTACAACTCTCTTAATCTCTAACTGATTACAAGTTGGATTTTTTATTACAAAAGAGAAAAAGATCGACTGAGATCCTCCCTTTTGTTTAATTCTGGGTTCTTCACAGTGGCGATGAAGTACCTCACTCGAATGTTCACGTCGAGTTTGCTCTCCGTTAACGATCCGAACGTCTCACTTTACTGAACAATTAAGCTTGTGTGGCAAGTATGAGGAGAGCTATTAACGAGTTTATGAACTCAGAGTGAGTTTTAAAACTCTGTGAGAAGAGTTGTTTGAACCAAAAATTTGGTTAATAGCCAAGTGAATTCGCTGTTGCTGAAGGATGCCTCCAGATCTCTTTGTTGCCGAAGTGCCGGTCCTTTTAGATTTGATTCCCAAAGCCGAATCCCTTTGTGCCGTTTTGATCTCCAAAATACTAGATCAAAGATCCCCGAAGATCTGTCCTAGATCCATCCAACCTTTAACTTGATTGAGTTTGTTGATTTTTATAGGGGGATAAGGGGTGTAACGAACCCCTTAATCCGCTCCTAAGTGGGCGAGATTCCCTCAGATAGTGGAGAAAATGGTTCTGAAACCATTTTGAATGAGTAAAATACCCAAGTTGGCATTCTGGGCCCTAACTCTGCATCTTAGGCTTAAGACGCAGAGTTGGGCTTCTGCCAAAAATCGAAATGTAGGGGTCACCTATGTTCTGAAATTTGAACACAGAGATGAACTTCTGCGTTTAGAAGTGGTTATTGACTTGTAACCTCTTCTATTGGAGCGTTTGCAAAGACCATTGTTCTGTAATCTTTGATTTAGCTATTTGGAATGTGAGAGTTGTCAGATTGTAACTCTCACGATTGATTGTGAAGGCTATTGAATTAGTGCTTTTATCAGTCATTGTGAAGGTCATTGAATTATAACATTTCTCGATCTACGTGAAAATCCTCTAATTGAAGTTTTCATTTTATTGACATGAACATCGTCTTATTGTAACTTTCATTGTCGAAATGTTGATTGAAGCTTGATAAGGATCAGCTATATGTTGTGATTTTTAGACAGCCTACAGCTAGCAGAACAGATTGCATTGCGAGACAACATGACCTTGGGTATTGCACCACTGCCACTTGACGAGGTAGGCTTTCCGTGGGTGACCATCATTGGAGGAAGATTGGGCCGGTGTTAATGACGACACCGCTGTCGGATTCCACGGCTAGGCACTAGATGCTCCCCCAGGTTGCTGCCAGGTGTGCTGTTTCGGACCATGATGGTTCCGAGCAACCGATTTCATCGAGACAGCATGGGCCGAGACAGGGGCAGCAACAGGTTGAGGAAGAAGCGGCCTAGACATGATCTCAACTACTTTGTTAATAAGTCTCTCGTGCAATTCCGCAAAGGAAATTACGGTCTCAAGGGCATCAACCGCCTCATGAACGGATTTGTAGGAATCGTCTAGGCCATCAAATATTTTGTCAATTATGTCTTCTGTATCCATATGTTTGAAACAAGTCTAATTGATCCGTTAAATTTTTGACAGTTTGCATATATTCTGAGACGCTCTCAACACCCTTGGTGAGATGTTTGAGTTATTCCTTGATTTGTTTGATATGGCCACATGTAGGTTTGGCGAAGGTGTTCGTCAAAAGATCCCACGCCTCTTTCGTGGTGTTCGCCTATGAAACGAGCGGGGTGAGGTTAGGTTCAAGAGTGCCTAGGAGAGCACCAAAAAGAAGACGATCCTGACGGATCCAAGTGAGTAGGGCAGTGGCTTGAGCAGCAGGAGGGGCCGGAAATTTTCCATCAACATATTTGAACAGATCATATACAATAAGGATGGTAGTGATCTGAGTTTTCCAAGAGAGATAGTTCTTCTGATTGAGTTTCAGACAGTTTGAGAGAGTAACCATAACAAAAGGTTTGGCGAGTTCTTGATCATTGGTTAGAGTTTTTGATTAAACCTCATCAGAAGTGGAGGAATTTTCAAACACCATTTAGAGAGAGTGATCGACGATGAACACATGGAGGAAGATGGAGTTTTAAGATCAACAAGTATTTTTGATAATAATAATGAGAGATACAAAGTCCTATATATAGCACAGGAGTGAAAGCTATACAAGGAGAGTAGCCTTTACAAGGAGAGCATATACAAGGAAATAGAATAATGAGAAATAAATGAATAAATAAAGTAATTATTTATTTCCTAATTTCGTCATGGATTTTAACCATATCCAAGTCATCGATGATTTCTTGCCTCCAGATCGAAGCCCTCATGCCACTCTCCGTCACACTGTTACTCAGCATTCCACATGCCAGGTCAACAAGACATCAGTATGATTTAGAATAAATGTGTTATGTTAACATTTTGCAGCATTTCATCAACGCTTATGATGTTCATTTTCGTCTATTTTGACTAAATGATAATTAATTAGTGTCTTCAGATTCAGAATTTTTATAAACTACAGCCATGATTATTGTTCCAGTTTCATTTATTTCGACCCACTAACAATTAAGTTTTCTTTGTTAAAATTTTGAGATTCATGAGCTATAACTCACAATCTTGTTAAAAAATCATGATTTTCATTAGCTAGAAGCAATAGAAAAAATTCCATTTTCATTTGTTTTTAACTAAATGACAAATAAGTTTTCTTTTCTCAAAATTTGCAATTTTCACGGGATGATAACACACGATTTTTGTAAATTTTTATCTATTTAGACCCAATGATAATTAATTGGCATATTTCTATTTTTAGAAGTATCCTTTGTATATAATTTGCATACTTTGTAATTTTCATGGGCTATATAACCACGATTTTGGTCAATTTTAGAATGTTCTAATGCAATAGAAAATAAGCATGGATACTTCTAAATTCACAATTTTCATCAGCTCTAATCCATAAAAATTCTATTTTTGTCAGTTTCAACCCATTGACAATTAAGTATCCTTACATACAAATTCACGATTTTCATAGTCGGTAACCAATGTTTTTTTTCTGATGTTGTTCCTTCAACTTAGTGGAAATTCTCGACTTGCATGGGTTATATGCGTCGATTTTTATCGATCTTCACACATTTTGATCCAATAGTATATGAGTATGTGATTAAAATTTCATGATTTTCTTGGGCTAGAACCCACAAACTATTGTCCATTTTCATTCATTTTAACCAATGGCAAATTTTTCTATTTTTATTAGTTTTGTAGAGAAATAGAGAAGGCAAATATTATTATTCATCCAACCATAACCTCTCCTAAATAGAGATTAGGAGGATATTGCAAATAAGTATAAGATAAAATCATATACAATCACATCCCGTAATAACACTTCCCCTCAAGCTGGAGCATATATTATTATATATATCCAGTTTGTTACCAATTGAAATAAAATAACTACTTTCAAGAGCATTGACAATGTCATCTTTGTCTAAAATACTTGAATATGTCAGTAATCAGAAAACTATAGAAACAACCATTAGAAATCCTAGTCGGATCAATCAGCATAAACCCTAGGCGGGTCAATCAGTAGAGAAAAACCTAGGCTGGTTAGTTAGTAGAAACCCTAAAAGGGTCAACTAGCAGAGAAAATCCCTAGGCGGGTTAGCTAATAAAAAGAAATCTTAGGCAGAACAGCCAATAGAAACAATGTCAAAATCAACATATATTTTTGCATCCATCAAAAGATGAAGAAGAGAGATATTGTTCACAATTAACAATACAACACATACTATTCATTGATGAACAGTGCCATGATTAACAGTGCCCTTTTTCCCTTTTGGGATTAGGGCTTTTCAAGGGGAAGGCTATTTTTATTGAGATTCAACAAATATTTAGTAAACAAATAATGTAGAAATCAAAGATGTCGGAGCCATAAAAGATGTTATCGTAGCCGCCAAGGGCAGCATGAAGGTTATGCAAAACCCCTCTATGGCCTTGCGATTTAGAAAGTTGGAAGAAGTTGCTAGGATCAAGTAGGCTCTGATACCATGTAGAGGAATAGAGAAGGCAAAGATTATTATTCATCTAACCCTAACCTCGCTTAAATGTAGATTAGGAGGATACTACAAAATAGGTATAAAATAGAGTCATATCCAATCACATATCATAATAGTTAACAATATCTCCTAAATCTAAATATCAATAACATCTAATTAACAAGTTTCAACCCAGTGACAATTAACTATCCTTACATACAAGTTCACGATTTTCATGGACTTAACCTTTTTTACCGTTGTCGTTCCTTCAACTTAGTGGTAATTTAGATGTGTATTCTAAAATTCGTGATTTCGTAGGTTAAAACCTATTATTTTTATCCATTTTCATCTGTTTCAACTCAATGGCAATTAAATTTTTATTCTTAGAAATTTGCAATTTACATGGACTATATTTGACGATTGTTGTTAATTTTCTCACACGTTTTGACCCAATGGAACATGAATATGTGATTACAATTTCATGATTTTCATAGGCTAAAACCCACAAATTATTATCCACTTTCATTCAATTTAACCAATGGCAAATAAGTTTTTCCCCCAAGTTCTTGATTTCATAAGCTATAACCTATGAGTTTTGTAAGATTTCATCCGGTTTGACCCCATAATTATTAACCGGAATACTTTAAAATTTACAATTTTTATGGGTCATAACTCATGATTTTAGTAAATTTTTGAATGTTTCCATACAATGGCAAACAATGTTGAGAAAAAAGCTATAAAAGGGTGGCTTTTTAATTGGAGGTCCCTGGCCGCTTCATTTTCATCTCTTTCATGGAATTAAGCGCTTTCGGAAAGATAACAAATTTAAGAGCAGGTAAGCAACCCTTTCATACGGCAACCCATCTCGGCCTAACTTTTAAAACTTAAACCCTTTCTCTTTCGCATCGTAATCCTCTCCTCTGTGTTTCGAACCCAAAAAACCCTACATCCTAAATTATTTGCCTTCAGCCTTGTCCGCCTTCTCTGTCCACCTCAACAAGTCCTCTTCTCCAGCAGAGAATCATTTAACTTGTCCACCTCTTCTTCTCCATCGAAGCTCACCCAGATTCATGTGAGGTTCTCTGGACGCTAAAGCCTCCTCGACAAGTTCACCCAAACAACAAAATCTCCGCATGAACTGAAAAAATATATTACACCCTCCAAAACCATCTCCACCTCCAACAATCTCCACCCCCCAGGCCCCAGCAAGTTTAATTCGCCCATGATGACGCCTCCTCTTGAGCTCTCTCGTTATTGGTAGCAGCAGCGTCCACACCTGTATGCTTTCATTTTTCACATTTTTTGCTAATTTTCTCTTCCTTACCTCAAGTACTTCCAATATACAACTCTAATGCGCTTATTTGGGTCTAAACTTGATTAAGTATTTTTGAAATTTTTTTATCCATATTTATAATTTTAATGGGATTTAGATCGCTTCTTTTCCTCTGCACTTTTTTACGCTTTGAACCACTTAAGCCACAAAAACCCTAAGCGGTGCCTCACAGCTTCGCTTTGCTTTCTGCTTTCCACAACCCTGAAGGCAAATGTGCATGGATACTTCAAAATTCGTAATTTTTATGAACTACGTAATTTTATTTCATTTCTACCCAATGACAATTAACTACGGTTGATATAAAATTCTTAATTTTCATATGCTAGTCCACGATTTTTTGTCCATTGACCCTTGACCCAATGACAGTTATGTACACATATTTTAAAATTCTTGATTATATGAACAATAACTCATGATTATTATTCATTCGTTTATTTTTGACCCAATGGCAATTAAGGGGCTGTCTGGCTAGGTTTTAAGACATAAGGAATAGGAAAAAAAATATTAACAATGGAAGTCTATTACATGTTCTCATTTCCCCTTTTGTTGTTTGGTTGGCAATAAGAAACGAAAAAATCATGAGTTGGGGACCACAAAAGTAGTAAAAACTACAACAATCATCTGGACTTTTATGGAAACTCATTCTAGGTTTTTTTGGAAGTAGATCGAAACCCTAAAACTGGGACTCACAATCACACCCGCACTTGTTTCCTTTCCCAAAATCACATTTTTCTTTTTCTTTTTTTTACGAAATCAATCAAATAGCCTCTAATTATTTGTAGTTAAAATTTTACAAATTTCAAGGGCTATAATCTAGGATGTTTGTCCATTTTTTGTTCATTTAACCCACAACTTTAGTCTATTTTTGTTTGTTTCAACAAAAGCCAACTAATGGTTCATCTGCAAAATTCAGAATCTTCATTGGATGCAACCCACAAGTTTTGTCAATTTTTATTCATTTCGAGCCAATGACACATAAATATATGCGCTTCAAAATTCACAATTTTTATGAATTATAACCCATGAATTTTGTCCATCTTTATTTGTTCAAACCAACAACAATTAAGTTTTTCCCCAAAATTTACGATTTTTATGGGGTATAACCCATTATTTTCTGTACTTTTTTGTTTGTTTTGGCATGAAAAAAGCTATGTATTTTGAAGTATTTAGAAATGCTTCTAGTCCCCCATATATTATCCACTCCCAACTATGTAATTCCTACAAATTAACATCAATATTGCACATATGATTATGGACTGAGTGAAATTTAACACGTTCATCAAGTTCCCAATAAACTTTCTATGATATTTGCACTTAAATTTCCTTGATGCCTAATATATATATGATGGTATAAAACCTCTCGTAACGAAGTATTGGAATCATTTCCAATTCAGTAATAAGGGGTTGTTCGGTTAGGATGGAAAACATGTAGAATGGTGGAAATGGGTAACCCAGGTTTACGATTGTTGGTTAGAACTGGGACAATTGTTTACTAATCCTATTTTCTAGGATTTGGACAATGACTGGGATTTTATAGTTGGATTCTTGGATTAAAATTTAGATTCGTGAACAATTTATTAGGGTTCTTGGATTGAGTTAGGATTTTGATAATATCTTGATTCATTAAACTCTTACATTATAAATGAATCTTATTAATAAATGTAGGTATTATAATTTGTTTCCATACATTATTCTTAAGCTATTATAATTACTTAAACTATTATTATTACTTTACATGGTCATTGATATAATTAGGGTTATTGGATTGAGTTAATATCTTGAACCGTTAAACTATTACATTATAAATGAATCTTCTTGATAAATGTATGTATTATAATTTGTTTCTACATTATTGTTACTTAAACTATTATTACTACTTTACATAGTCATTGATATTAAATTATTAGCAATAGTTATATATGATGAGTATAGTCCTCTCCTGCTTAGGCTGAAATAAAGCTTAAAAAAACAAAAAGGCCGAAGTCCTTTACATACGCATCCACAGCAAACTTGAATTGGGCTTGATTTCAATGCAAAATTGATGAGCTGTTCATGGGTACAATCTGTTCGTAATAAACTCAGTGGCCTGAGAAATCTCCCTCCAGATCAAAAACCCACGTACGTCACAGAGCTACAGCGCCTAAAACTCGCATCTTTTATCTGGAAAAGAAAGAGAGCGAATAGGGAAGAGAAGAAACGAGACGTGAGGCCTACCTTCTTTGCATCGCGCATCGGGTTCTTCCCTTTCATTTCAGTCCCCCATACGCAAGAGAAGAAACTATATATTGCACAGATGCCATAAATTTCAGAGAGATGAAAGATGAGAGAGCAGAGCAGAGCAGAGGGAATTCGACTTCCATAGCCTCCTCTCCTGAATTGCTACAGTATCCCTGCTACAGTTTTCTCATGTGTTACAATAATATTTTTTTAGAAAACACTGCCCATCTTCATGTTACTATAGTAAAATATTACTGTAACATGAATAGTGAATCTTGGGTTTTACCACTTGTATAAAGGAGTAGAAGCCAGAGTTTTATCTAGCCTTCTCATATCAAAAATACAGAGTTTTTTGTACCATGCATGAAAATCAAACGGTGCTGCCTGATCGAAGATGATTTTCCTGAGATTTAGCCAATTAATCCAGTAAAGACATAATTATGCGGGCAACAAGACGGTTCGTCGCAGCATGCTCTTCATTTACCAAGTTAACAAGAATCAAACACGAACTGAACTCCAGAGGGACTAGAAGAAGAAGACCATTATTGGCTCCAATAATACAATATTACACCCAGCCCCAGCATATAGACACAAACAAGTGTGACGTAAATTTGTCCACAGCTCATCCCGCTGCTGCGTGCTTGTTTAGGTAGGCCTCCAATCTTTCAAAGAAGAGGAGTGGGAAATTTGTCGTCTTGGCCTTCAGCTCTTCTTCTCCTGCTTCTTGGTTTTCTTCTTCTGGTGACATCAAAGGCTCGCATTCTACAGCTACATCCACCAACGTATTGGAATCATCCAGAGGTGTTAGCTTGAAGTAAGTTTCATACTTGGTAAAACCGTTGCTTAGATGACCACCTTCCAATACTTGCAAACCCAGCTGGTGCTTCTCCTTGTCACACTCCACTATCTTGCTTAGATGACCACCTTCCAATACTTGCAAACCCAGCTGGTGCTTCTCCTTGTCACACTCCACTATCTTCGTCTTCTGATATGCTACCGTCGGTCCACCTGCTTAAACACTTTTCCTCTCATCAGTTATTATCAGCAATGTCACTCTTAACCTCATACCATGACCATAAAATTCAGCACTCGAATAATTACAGACTGGAAATTAGAAACAGTTTGAATTAGGTCATACCAGGTTTGAATTGCAGCAAGATGAGAGAGCCAAGGCCACCATCTCCTTGTAATATCTCCACATTCGTGACAATCTCAGGATTTACTTTTGGCCAACTCACACTGTATTCCTCGGCAAAAGTCCTCCATAGAAGCTCTACTTCAACATTAACTCTAGTCTGAGCTTCAATTCTCCGAGGCATATCTACCTCTTCAGACTTGGAGCTCCTACAGAAAAAGAAGAGATGGGAAAATTCTATTCGTGAAAGGGA
>NC_033800.1:150686437-150704075 GCF_001876935.1 Asparagus officinalis | reverse complement strand
CTATAGAAGTAATGTAGTCAAAAGGCATCTTCATGGTGGAGGAGCCATTAGGCTTTTGATGCCCAATAAATTACTCAAAACTAATATCATATATTGGTGTTTTACTTGCTCTGTCTCTTTTGTAGATATTGGGTCAACAAATTTCTAAAGCGGAATCATTCAAAGTTTCCCGAGTGGGCTAAAATGCCAAGCCTCTCTTTTCTTATTGCGTTTGATTGTGGCATGCGGCAAATGTTCAACTAGCATAGTAAAGCAAAAACGAATAAAGCAAGTGGAGGCTCTAATGGATGCCAATGCCTACGTAGGGAAACTATTGCGGTAGATTGATCTCCACTGGAAAGCAAGCACTTGCTAGATGGAGATTTTTATCTTATGCTTCAGCTACATTTTAGCTAGAGTGAACTTTGAAAATTACACTAAACTCCCCAGAACTTCAGCGTTTTGCCAACTTTCAAAATCGCACTAAACCCCCAATAATCTTTTGGAATTGCAGAAAACCCCCAATATGTTTCAGCATTTTGGAGAAAACCCTCATAAATTGGAACCAAAAAACAACATAAAAATGCACTTTGAAAGTCACTGCGGGTTTTGTCACCAAAAAGATAGTGGGGGTTTTCTGCAAAAGTTATTGGGGGTTTAGTGCAATTTTAAAAGTTATTGGGGATTTACTACATTCTACACAACGCTGAAAATTCTTGGAGGTTTACTATAATTTACCCTAAGATAAATTCAACAAACAGGTATGAAGTATGACCTACCCTCACTGATAAGATCCCGTACTATTAGTAATGTTTTACGCTGCAAAAGAAGAGAACGGGTAAATGTGCTAAGTAAAGGCGTAAATGTGACAAATGGAGGCAAAAGACAACTTAAGACAACTGTCTTCCATTTTCGCTTTCACTCCAAACCATTTCTTGCAGATATCAGTTCTCCAAGATGTTCCGCTGTTGCGCGCACCTGTCGCATGAAGAAACCACGATGAATTTTGGTAAAGAACAGGTTTTGGAAGCGCAGGAGTCTGTTTGGGAGCTGCGCAGTCGACCGCGGCGCAAGGCCGGTCGACCGCGAACGTGCATAGAACCAGGCATGAGCCTGGACTTAGTGCGGTTGACTGCCACGGTCGACCGTCAGACTCTGTATGCGATCTATGGTCTCTATCGTTGGATCGCGTCGACCGCGCGATTGGGGCGATCGACCGCCAATTGGGTCAAGGCCCAGTTTTGGTTTCCTATTCTTATTTGTTTTTTTGTGTTTGTATAAATACCAATACACGTTCTAGGGTTTCTTAAGGCTAGAGTTTGGGATATTTGGAGCACAGAAAAGAGGTATTTTCTGAGCTATTTGATTAGGGTTTATTTGGAGAGATTAAGAGCTTTGTTGGTGAGATTAGTTTGTTCCTTCGAGTGATTTATAATCTTAAGTTGTACTCTTCTTCTCTATTAGTGAAAACCCCATCCCCTTCTTATCCGGTGGATGTAGGCAATTGCCGAGCCACGTTAAAATTTGTGTTTGGTGTTAGTGCATTGAGTTTGGTTGTTTTTTTTGGCCCACTTTGATCGGCGTTTGGTTTGGTTCCTCGACACGGTTTTTCCACAACAATTGGTATCAGAGCTCGGGCTACGCTTGGGCTATTTGGAGGAGTAGAACGATTTGGAAAGCTCGTCTAAGGTTTCAGTTGGTGAGAAAGGTGGGATCTTTTTGGTAAAGCTTCTTTCTTTTCTTAGTTTTGGATCTATTCTTTATTTGTTTCCGCATTGGTTGTTGGTGTGTTGAGGATTATGGCCGAGAAAGAGGGTGTTGAGGGTGGTTCTTCAGGTGTGAAGACTGTCCAAAGTTTGAGTATCCACTCGATGAAGATTGACGTGGAGAAGTTCAAAGGCACTAACAATTTTGGACTTTGACGATGCGAAGTCTTGGATGCACTCAATGCTCAGAATTTGGAAGATATATTAGAGTTGGACCGGAAACCGGACGATATTGATAAGAAGGTTTGGAAAAAGATGAATCGGACTACGTGTGGTGTGATTAGGTCTTGTCTCACTCAAGATCTAAAATATGATGTGATGAATGAGACTTCAGTTAAGAAGATTTGGGAAGTCCTAAAGAGCAAGTACTTGACGAAGAGCGTCGAAAACCGCTTGCATTTGAAGAGAAGGTTTTATCGCTTCCAATTGAAGAAGGTGACATCTATCAGTGATCACATGAACCACTACACGAAGCTTCTTACAGATTTGACGAATGTAGATATCATTGTTAAAGATGAGGACAAGACGTTGTTATTGTTGAGTTCCTTACCCAACGAGAAATATGAGATGTTCGTTCTTACTCTTATTAATGGGAAGGCATCTCTTTCATATAGTGAGGTCACCGTTGTATTAGTGAATTACCAACTTAGGAAGAATGATAAGGAGACTTTTATTGAGCCGGTAGCAGGAGCATTGGTTACAAGAGCAAATGGTTCAAACCGAGATAGAAGGTCACAGTCTAGAGGGGTATATTTTAGAATTCGTAGGAATCAGTATGCTTTTTGTAAAGAAGATGGACATTGGAAAGCTGAATGTCCAAAGTTGAATGATCAAGCCGGGAAGAATAAGAGGAAAGTTATTCAGGCTTCAGAGGTGAATGTTGTCAAGGCTAATGGGAACAATTCAGATTCAGATTCTTCGAGCTACTCATTATCTGCACTGCCGTCAGTTTGTGTTGCCTACACTACATAATGGATGTTAGACACGGGTGCTACATATCACATTTGTCCTAGGAGGGATTGGTTCTTCAGCTTTCAGGAGTTAGAAAGAGAGGATTTTGTGCTCATGGATAATGATCATGAATGCCCTGTTGATGGTATTGGCACCGTTCGGATTAGGATGAGTGACGGAATGATTTGGGAGTTGGTTGAAGTGAGGTTCGTTCCTCAGTTGAAGAACATCATTTCACTTGGAGCCATTGTTTTAAATATCCCCGACATGGCCCGATATATCCCCCGATATATCCTTTTACAGGGCTTGCCGCAACCGATATGGTCTTTAAATATCCTTTACCGCTTTTTGGCTATTTTGAGTGATAAATCGCCGATATGACTGATATATTAGCCGATATGTGGACCAATATATCTTTTTATATAGCTTGTTGCAAAATAATATACCGTGTTTAGAATTTTTGGACAAGATATCAAGATTTTCTTATTATATCAAATGATATTTTGCCCTAAAAAAAGCAGATCGAATGTTGCAACATTGCTTTGCACTTTTGTTTGTTTTAGAAGGTTGCTTAGTGATCCTAAACATATATTATTCATATTTTGTAAGCTTAAATTTCATTACATATGTTGAGATTACATTTTAATGCATTATACTATGTATGCAAACATTCATTATGACATTCCGATATTTACCACATATCCCCGATATTTCCCCGATAGCCGCAATCCGATATTAATTTTGGTCATCCGATATTTCCCCGATATCCGATATTTAAAACGTTGCTTGGAGCTTTGGAGGCGGCAGGCTATAGGGTGACCTTAGGGGATGCACGTTTGAAGGTTACATTTGAGTCCATGATTGTGATGAAGGACGTCAGAAGGAGTAACTTATACTATTTGCTTAGGAGCACGGTGATTGATAGAGTTCTGACGATTTTATTGGATTTGGCTAGATTATGGTGTGGTTTGGTGCTGGGGTATTTGATTGGTGATGTCGTGAATAGGTTGTTGAGGAGTGCTTTGACCTGCAGATGGAAGTCCTTTGAGCACATTTGGATGAGCAAGACCGTGGTGGAGTTAGGCACTTCTATCCATCGAGCGAGGGGTCTTTTAGGAGGTGCTCAATCAGGCATTTGGGGCCTTCCAAGGAGGCATCATTGGAAGGTAATCATTTTGTAGTTTTCGCAGTTGATGATTGTTCTAGACATTATTGGGTCGCGATCAGTTCCCATTGGTGTAAAGTCCTAGAAGTCAACAACAATTGGAAGAAGTGTATTGGCAAAAAGGTAACTCGTTGTTTAGCTTTGGTAGGGGTCCTTTCTTGTGTTTGTGTCGAGCTTATGGCAACTTGAAACACTTCATTGATGTGGAGACTTTGGGGCGACGAGATGAGATGACAATTTCGAATGATCGTTCCTTTCTGGAGGAGGATCAACATTGGTTGTCGAGCATTGATTCTGGTTCTGGAGTTTCGACATATTTGGGTCATCTTAGTCATAGGTCGCCAACTGCTGCATTAGGAGTTATTGGATCTAGTGGAGCTGCTTCAGATTTTGGTTGATGTCGGATATTTGGTTACCCAGCATTTGGTCACATCGAGGATGTGAGATTTGATTCAATTACGCGTTTGGGATTCGGAGGCTCGTTTGATTATTGGTTGGGAGCTTCTGATTTTGTTCTGAGCAGTATGTCACTTTTGACTCTCAGCAGGTAGAGAGTGTTGATCAGGTCATTTGGATATCGCAACAAGTGGAGGGTGATGCTACTTCACGTTGGGAGGAACTTATTCCACATACTTCAGATCATACTACGTCATTTGGGATTCCAACTGAGGTGGCACAGGTTAGGGATCATTTGATTTCGGATGCAGATGATGGATCAGTTTTGGATTCGGTTGCAGCTGGTGGACATGATTTGGATACGATCATTGGTTCACCTCAGATGGAGGTGTTTGATTTGTATCAGTTTGGGGCCGCTATCAGTTACAGATTCATTAGCGATATTAGAGAAGAGTTACAGACTTTTCTATTTGATTAAGAGCCTTTGGAGGTCGTTTGGGTGAACTATGTGAAGGCTTGATTCCTTGGGCAAGAGGATACGTAGGCAGTCTTTATGATACAGCCGATTTGGTGAGTAGAAACCGATATTTGGGTGAGTGTTCGCACTCCCGTTTGAGTCTCGACTTGTTGAGGATTGAGAAGCAGCAAGTGAGGCATTTGGCTTGGTTGGTGTCAGCTCAGTTTTGGTAGAAACTTCGCCGAGGTAGAGAATTAAAGAAACCACGATGAATTTTGGTAAAGACCAGGTTTTAGAAGCACAGGAGTCTGTTTGGGAGCTGCGCGATCGACCGCGACGCAAGGTCGGTCGACCGCGAACGTGCACAGAACTAGGCATGAGCCTGGACTTGGTGCGGTTGACCGCCACGGTCGACCACAAAACCTTGTAGGCGATTTATGGTCTCTGTTGTTGGATCGCAGTCGACCGCCAATCGGGTCAAGGCCCAGTTTTGGTTTCCTGTTCTTATTTGTTTTTGGTGTTTGTATAAATACCAATACACGTTCTAGGGTTTCTTAAGGCTAGAGTTAGGGATATTTGGAGCACAGAAAGAAGATATTTTCTGAGCTATTTGATTAGGGTTTATTTGGAGAGATTAAGAGCTTTGTTGGTGAGATTAGTTTGTTCCTTCGAGTGATTTGTAATCTCAAGTTGTATTTTTCTTCTCTATTAGTGAAAACTTCATCCCCTTCTTGCCCCGTGGATGTAGACAATTGCCGAACCACGTTAAAATTGGTGTTTGGTGTTAGTGCATTGATTTTGGTTGATTTTTTGGCCCACTTTGATCGGCGTTTGGTTTGGTTCCTCGACACGGTTTTTCCACAATATCGCATACACCTCAGCTTCAGAAAAAGTTTCTAGTTTTTATATCCATCTTTTTTCCATCTAGTGTATCACCTTCAATGACATTCAGATTAACCCATCTCTTTCTAAGGTTAATTACCGTCCTCATATAATATATAAAACAAAATAACATTGTTAGCTACAAGTGTAGAGTGAATGGTTGTAATTCTATTTCCAAACATTGGCTCCGTAATCAAAGAAAAGACTTAATTGCTAATAGCTTTAACTTGGGGAATTTTAAGGCATGCATACACTACTAAACCAAAATTAAGGATGATTCCTGTGACAATAACATACTACATTGCTCGGTCAAATTGGAAGCATGGACAGGATTTACAATTGGGAATATGAGAGGAATATTGGAGGATCAATCTCATTTCTAATTTTTAAGCATGTGTGGATGGATGTGGGATGATAGTCATTGAAGATGACTAACAGGAGTACCAAGTCCATTTACAGAGAAACCAGTGTCATGCTATAAATCTTTAAATGGTTCTTTGCTTAAGTTCTTATCACCAAGCATGCACTAGACATGATTGGATGCACATGTCACCTCTGGATGTATATGAGAATTTGCTCTGGAAAATATCCTACATATCATAGGTATTGTATAAATAAATAAAAAACATTACATGCATACTCTCATAACAACCTATTTGAGAAAGTTAATTTACAGGACATTAATAGGCAAGAGCCAACAGAAAAGGCCAACATATATACCTTCTAAACATGCATGCTGCGTGTACAGTGTTTCATGAATGCATTTAACAATGTAGCTAAAGCTAACCTTCACAAAAGAATTGACAGTAAAAATGGCTAGGTCCGGATGGCTCTTTGCATAGTTTATAAGATACAGGTAAACAAGATTCTTCAGCTCCAAGTTCTCTTTTTGCATGCAGTTCACCACATCAATTAAGAAAGAAACATCCTTTCCAGCAGTCATTGCAGGAATAACCTTTTTCGGCGCATCTTTCTTCTTGTCCTACAGAAAGGAAAAAAATGAACAAGGTAACATCCAACTGTTAGCAAGAAATTTAAAAAACAATGAATAGATCTACACCTCGAAGGACATCCACTTCAAAAAACGATGCCAGCAGAAATTAAAATTACTGAATGTGCACTTTCAGAACACAACACTAAATATGATTTCCTGCCAAAGAAGTAACACTAGAAAATAAGTAATGATCTATGATGCAAAGGCAGTATATACGCTGGCAGTTGTACTTCGACAATAGACTAAAACCTGAATCGTAAAAAGGCCACACTTCAACTAAGCTGTCGCTGACTATAGAACCCGCTACAAGCTAAATTTTTAATTTGGCAAGCGACAGGACTTTCCCTGCAATATGACAATAACTTCTTTCAAATAATATACTTGTAAAGAGAACATCTCTCGACATGCAGTGCACCGCACAGTGTTCCAAAATTTCGCTGCTATTACAAGACAGATGGAAAGTAACAACACAGTATAAGTCATTGGATAATACATCTAATAGTCAATTTAAACACCACATAAATATGATCGATTACTTTGAACACCAAAGCCCAGATGGCATAAACTTGGAAACAGAAATGATTTGTTTTGGGCATATTTGTCTACCCATTATGTTGGTTGCCACCTTGGTGCGCAAAGGACTGTCGGCCACCTCTTGGATAAGCTCGCCTTCCCCTACCCCTAGAGGAGGCGGAGGACCTCCCCTGGTTAAACTGCAGTGAAGCACACCTGATATCAGCTTGTTGGTTAAAAGCAGGTGGAGGCAGCCCATGGCTCTGCTCCTGAGAAGGGTTCAGATTACCATAACCAAATGGCACATGACTAAATCCAGATTGTCCAATGATCCCAGCAAGAGTCGACGAAGATGACAATCCATCAAACCACTGAAAGTTACCAGGGAGCACTCCAGCTCTAGAAACAAGCTGCTGCTGCTGCAAGTGCTGATATGGCATTATTCCACTAGCGAAATTGTTAAAAACTTGATTCTGGTTTTGGAGATTATAAGTTTGATCTCCAAACTGCTGAGAAGGTAACAAATTCATTGGAAGTCCTCCTTGTATTGCTATAAGCTGCGGCTGAGGAAATCCTCCTTGTATGCCCATGGATGGCTGGGCTTGAGCAGGAAACTGTACAGAATGGGGCTGAGGAAATCCTCCTTGGACGCCGATGGGTGGCTGGGCTTGAGCAGGAAACCCTATAGATTGGGGCTGAAGTAGAAATCCTTGTGTATTCAACTGCTGAGGTGTATGAAGAATGTTACCTGCAGCCCTATGATCATAATTGCAATTGTTGTATCCCTCACTATTAAGGGATACATGAACCTGTCCTTCTTGGCCAGCCAGTTGCTGGCTCATTCTTGCTACTGGCAGTGATTGAGGAGGTTGGAGATGCTGGCCCCTCTGAAACCCGGAACCCTTATAATTAGCTTTCTTGCCTAACCCAGTCTCCTGTTTCCCATAGTTTGCATCCCGCTTACTTTGACGGAGAGATCTCTTGTACTCAGCTTCCTTTTCATCATCAGAGAATTCCACTTCGTCAGTGGCCTCCTCGTCATCGATACCTGATGCATCATACCCTTTCTCATAGAGGCACTTTTCATTTAGAATATGGTTGGCAAAATCCACAACAAAAGAAATGGCAACACCAGTGCTGATTCCTTGAGGAACTTCATCATCAGAGTTGTACCTGACAATATAGAAGGGGTTCTTCACAGGTCCAAATATTTCATCGATTCTTCCTAGCGGCAACCTGGTTTCAGTAATCCAGAGAATGGATCCCTCATTGAGAGGGTTGTGCTTCTCCGATCCCTCCACAATGACTCTGCTGCTCAATATCTGGGGCAAAGTGAAGACGTAGTTAGATTTGGAGCAGCAGCAAAAGAGAATATGGAGTCATATATATATATATATATATAATTAAATAAATAATTAATTAACTACATGCAAAATAATGTAGCATGCACAAAGGATTAAAGTAAGTTGAGTCTGCATGTAAAGTATGTTAAGCACTTCACATGTTTAAGTTTGATACAGATTTTTCACAAAATTGAATTTCACAATGAAAATTAGAAAATATCTGATTTAAGTCCTGAAGATCTACTATTGAAAATAACAGCAAAGTTTTGACATTGTGAAATAGCAGCATATGGCTTCAAAGGATGCAGCTGGAGAAGAAACAAGTTGTTTATATTTTTTCAGCTCATACTTGTTTAACCATATGCTCTGCCTGTGCCAATATAAGAAAAGCTCTGAAGTTAACCAGTAAACCTGAAAAACCTCCACGCAAGATATCCATCACCTAAGTAAATATATACTTCATTTAAAGAATAAAAAGCCTCATGCCTTTCACTCTCAAGCTCAAAGCGGAGAAAGCCCTTCTTTCTCGACCTAAAAGAGAGAGAGGAGGAAAAAAAGAAGAAGCAACCTTGTCAAGACAGTACAGATAGTGGACTTAAGAGGACAATAAAATGGCTTGCTCACCCTTCAAACCATTATAACAAGTCAATATATCAATAAGCAGAATACTATGAAACTTGCATAAAAGGTTCTTAGAGATTTTGGAGTCAAGTACTATAGTAGCATTCATGAGACTACAAGAATAGGACCCAAAGCATCTGCAGAAGCTAGAAGAAAGTCATTACTTTGAAGTGAAGTTCAGAACCTGGCATGAACTTGATATGAAACAAATCATCAAGTTTATCACGTACTAGGGTGTTCATATTTTTATTATACATCCATTTATCAAACTCTGTTGTGCACAATCACTGAGGAGTTGAGAGGCCTAAGATCAATATCTTAAGAAATAAACCGATACCATGACTCATAGAACGAACATGAAGTAGAAAGGAAAACAAAATGAGGGATCACAAGTTTTCAAGGACTTACAGACGACACAACTCCAACTGGCAAAGTCTGATGGTGTGGTTCCAGAGATACTTCAAGCGGAGGAACTGGAGGGAGATCCTACAGCAGCAATGTTCAATGCATAATAAGGTCAGTCTCAGGGGGGAGGGGAAAAAAGCTTTATCGCAAGGGAATTATGTGCAAATGCACACACATGCTTACAAGTTTACAACAAACATAGAATAAGCACACAATTCAATAACAGTTTGCAAGAACAAAAGTATATATATCTCATAGATTATACAGCTAACATCATTGATGCATCTTGACAGCAGACAGAAAAGCCAAATTTTATCTATTAGAGTTTTGTAAATAGAATCGGGATCAACCAAACCAAGGAAGACTCATAACATGAAATTTATATAGCAGATAGTGCATACAATAAATTATAGCAGATAGGGCATACAATAAATTTAGAATATACAAAATATATACCCTGACAAGCAGAGCACGCATTAGGCCTTAGCACCCAAACAAGTGTTAACATGCTTCATTTGTGCATATATTCCCAGAGATGTTTAGACATTTATTTATGAAAGTAATTGGTGAAATTCTTATGATGATTTTACCTCAATTTCATGCTTTGATTTGATGGGTCCTCTTGGAACTTCCTCTTCCCCATCGCTGCCTAATATCACTTCATCAACCTTTATCTCGCCCTCTTCAACTTCAACTGCTGTTACCCCCTTGCCCTCATCACCTTCCTCATCACTACTCGAAGATTCATCATCACTACTCGAAGAAGAAGAAGAAGAAGAAGAGCCATCACTCGAAGAATCATCCTCCTCCTCCCCCGCACTGCTTTCTTCCTTCAAATCACAATCAGTTGCAACCTTGATTGGATCAGTAGTTGGACAAATCTCCTCACTAACTCCATCGTTATTAACTTCTACCAAGCTCACTTTCTCCATCTTGACGTCGATAGATGGCTCCAAGATGTGATCTTTGAGGATGTTGTCGAGGGAATTATACATAGGACTGAAATCAGCAGGATCAACAAGCCACTCTTTGATGGGATCGAAGTCAACAAAGTAAGAATCGTCAAGCCACTCTTGCTGCTGCTGATGATGATGATGATGATGATGCTGGACCATTACTTACTAGGCTTCTTTGGGTGGGGTTTTCTAAAGCCCATTTACTTATTTATTTTGGAAAAAAAAAATAGCAGCAGTCAGAAATTTTCGCAAGTCTCGGTTGTAGGCTGCGTAGGGGTGACAACCGTTCGGGTCGGGTAAAATTTGACACAAATCCGAAATCCGGAATAATATTCTAGAAATTGTCTGTCTGGTGTTTGTTGCTCCGCGGCCCCTTGAGACTCGGGCCATCTCAAAACGCCTTCCCCTCTTCTCTCTCTCCACAGCCCAAGGGGGAGAAAAAAACAATAATAACATAATAATAATGATAACGATAATAATAATAATAAAAGGAAAAAAGAAAAAAAAAAGAAAACTTTATCTCAGATCTTTCCCAATACTGAATATAATTATAATAAGGTTCTCCACCCGGCTTCTTCTTCTTATCCTACAGTCGAACGCAAAACACAAAGAAGCGTGAACAATGAAGCTGCTTTTATTTTATTAATTAATATTATTGTTATTATCAATAAATCAAGAGGGAAGATCCAAGGACATGGCAACAATGAAGCTGGGATCCAAATCTGAAGCCTTGCAACTTGATGGATGCACATGGTATCATCCTCTATTTCTATTTTATTTATGTGTACTTCATCTATTTTATAATTTATTTATCCTCCTACATTGTGATCCTGCTGCTCATATTCATTTCCATAATTTTTATATCATTAATTTAAAATCTCCCCCTAATGAGGTCATCGTCATCTTAAAATCCTATCTTTAATACTTATAATTTTATATCTTTAATTAAACTAAAATTCACACCCCCTCCCCCCCCCCCTAATGAGCCACTGGGGTGTTATCATATTTTTACCTTGTCATGAAAGCTAATCCTAAATCTGTTCCCTAATTCATTGACTCGTTTTTTTAAAGGTTTCTTTCTTCACTGAAAAATCAGCTCCCATGGGGTTTGAAGTCGTCTTTGTTTTTTTTACTCTTAAGGTATTATATATAGGAAAAATGTATACGAGCTGACAGTCCATTTTGCAAAATGAGCTGTTAGCTCAGTTTTATGGATTGCGAGCCCCTTACTGGTCACATTAATGAGGGGCTTCATATGTCATAGAGTTGGTAGTCCATTTTGTAAAATGGGTTGTCTCTATGACATATGAAGCCCCTCATTAATGTGACCAGTAAAGGGCTCGCATGCCGTAGAGCTGAGCTGACAGCTCATTTTGCAAAATGTGCGGTCAGAGCTCATAGCTAGTGGCCTCATTATATATTTATTTGTTTCCTTCTAATGCCTGTAGGCAGATACACGTACGTGCAACGCACCACAATCTAACTAATGGCTTCTTTTACTTTCCTATGTAAGCCTTGTGCGTTCCAGCGGCCTTGTTGTAATAATTTAAGCAAGCTGTCCCTCCGTTTAGACTTAATTTGTAAAATGACCTTTCATCAGGATTGGCGATAAGCCTTTGGACACAAGAACGTCCATCTTTACAGCACGCGATACTTGCTGCAAAATGCATGGAACCCATCATTCTCTCTTTCTCTATCTTTATGTTTTTATGATTTTTTTTTTCCTTGTCATTATATCTTTTTGTTGCTGTTAATATATATCATGTCAGACCCTCAGTTTAACTAACAGGATATAAAGGCTGATTTTTTAGTATGCAGATTAATTAATATATATTGTTTTTAGTTTTCTATTAATTACGTTGCAACTCTGGTTATATATATAGTCTGCATGGAACATAATGAGCATCCATATATCGGCTAATCAACTGCTTTATGTTCTGCTAATTTGTAATTGAGTAAACTTTGGTCTTTCAGGGTTTGTAAAAGTGAGCTTGTTAGTGATGTTGTCATTGAAGTGGGAGAAATGTCCTTTCATCTCCACAAGGCAGGTTCTATATATGCTGCAGCTAATCACACATTTATTATTTTATTAATTTCTCTAACACCTCCCTGTATATCTTACAAATTATCTTCCCTTTTTGCAGTTTCCTTTGCTGAACAGAAGTGGTCTGTTGAAAAAAATGATTAGTGAATTCCAAAGTCCAGACGGGAAATGTTGTGTGTTGCAGCTCCATGACATCCCTGGTGGTGCCCAGTCGTTTGAACTTGTAGCGAAATTTTGTTATGATGTTAAGATAGAACTCAATGCTCTTAATGTGGTCAGCCTACGATGTGCAGCGGAGTTCCTTGGCATGACTGAAGACTGTGTAGGTGGAAACCTTATTTTGCATACTGAGAACTTCCTGTATGAAGTTTTCGACAGCTGGAAAGACTCCATTAAAGCCCTTGAAACATGTGATGAAGGGATTCTCTCCCAGGCTGAAGAGCTCCATATTGTGACAAGATGCATCAATTCACTTGCAGTGAAGGCTTGTGCTGATCCCTCTCTTTTTGGATGGCCGGTGGTTGGAAGGATTTCGATGAAGAGCCCTGAAGACAGCAGCAGTATTCCTTGGAATGGCATCTGTACATTAGAAAAATCAGTGAGCTCTGCAGGTGGAGGAGGAGGAGATTGGTGGTATGAAGATGTATCTTTCCTCAGTTTACCTCTGTACAAAAGACTAATCCTGGCCATGGATTCAAAAGGGATGAAGCCAGAATATATTGCAGGATCTCTCATGTTCTATTCCAGGAGATTTCTTCCAGGCTTGACAAGGGCCTCGAGCTTCCGGGAAGGCCCCAACAGGATCAATCCTGCAGCAGTCTCAGCACCTACGGAGAGTGACCAGAAGGTTCTTCTTGAGGAGATAGTTGGGTTGCTTCCCACGAAAATGGGAGTGACCCCTACCAAGTTTCTGCTTCGACTGCTCCGGACCGCCATGATCCTACATGCAAGCCCTTCTTGTCGGGAGAATTTGGAGAAGAAAGTTGGATCCCAGTTGGATGAAGCTGCCTTGGAGGATCTTCTCATACCAAATCTGGGCTACTCCATGGAAACTCTTTATGACATCGATTGTTTCCAGAGAATCCTTGACCACTTCATGCTCAGTGATCAATCAGCATCCGCTATTTCTACAACTTCTCCTGGCATAACAACAGATGAGCGTCAGCTTGCAAGCTCTTGTTTATCCCTGACGCCAATGACTATGGTGGCAAAGCTTGTTGATGGTTATCTTGCAGAAGTTGCACCTGATGTGAATCTGAAATTTCCGAAGTTCCAATCACTAGCAGGTGTCATCCCTGAATATGCGAGGCCTTTAGATGATGGAATCTATCGTGCAATAGACATATATCTAAAGGTATATTTCAAATTACTAGTGTGCCTACTTTTTTGAGCCAGCATTTAATTAGAAACTATCTCTAATTCATATGATGTATACATATATCTATTAAATGTGTCAGTCGCATCCATGGCTGACAGACTCAGAAAGGGAGCAGCTTTGCCGACTAATGAACTGTGAGAAGCTGTCATTGGAAGCATGCACACATGCAGCACAGAATGAGAGGTTGCCCCTCAGAGTTGTGGTGCAGGTCCTCTTCTTCGAGCAACTTCGCCTGCGAACCTCCATTGCGGGATGGTTCTTCGTCTCCTCTGACAACAACTCCCGTCCTCATCATCATCCTCATCCTCATTCTCATCCTCATGGAGAAGCCCACAAGAATGATCTCTTCCCACCGACAGATGACATCACAATAGATGATGAAAAGGATAACGATCATCATCAACTCTTAGCTGTTGACGAGATGAGGTTGCGGGTCTCCGAGCTTGAGAGAGAGTGTTCCAGCATGAAGCAAGAAATTCGCAAGCTTGGCAAGCAAAAGACTGGATGGGGTTTTTTCTCCAAAAGGTTTGGGCTTGGCTCCAAATCACATCTACTTTGAAAGACAAATGAACCACTAGAGTTTTGTAGCTTACTTCACCCAACGAAAGAAGTTAAATTTTCATTTACATAAATCTCACAACATTGGTTTATTTTTCTTCTATTTTGTTATATTTATTTATTTATTCTTTTTTTGCATATTCGATTTATTGATGCTGACTTTTCTCAGTATTTTGTTTTTGAGATTGATGACTGCATTCAGTTGTAACTGTGTAGAAGGTGGGTTGTAACTCCAAAATAGCAATATTGTGGTCTTCTATGTAATTAGTCATGGAAATGTTGAGGAGCCATTACGTGTCTTTTTTCTATATTGAATTTGCTTTTTTCTTATTGTTTTTCCCCCTCTTTTTTTTCTTTTTCTTATTTCAAAGATGACTGTTAATAGTGAACCTTTTTCTTTTTTTTTTTTGCCCCCTATATAAGATGAAGAAAGCAAAAAAGAAAGGGAACAATGAATAAATCTGCCTTACTGCAAATTGTTAAGATTTAGTTTTGTTCTATGATCATGCTTTCTATATAGGTCTGGCAGAGACCAGTTCTTGTTTCAATGGTTTTTGGCAGACAGGGTTATGTTACACTCGTTTTTATGTTCTGAAGTTATTTTTAATCATATACCCGTTTATGGAAAGATATATGCATTAGTTAAACAATTCTGATGGAAGCAACAAAAAGTATCACAAAATGAGGATATGGTTTTGTTTTGTTTTAATGAGGGTTTTTTGGCGAATGGGCTATATATTATCATATTTGCGGTCGTGTTGTGAAGTTTTGTGATCATGCACTTACTTATGTTTCTTAAACACTTCTACTAACTTGATACGGCACTCAACTTGATCCCGATTTGGTTTTCTGAATTTGGAAACTGTTGCTGCCCCTAGTGTAATTTTGAAACTGTTGTGAGTATTAAAACAATGTTGAAGTTGCTTATCATATATTCCAGTAATGTTGATTATCATGTATAATGTTGAGTCATGTATCTAAGTTGACTCCTGCAATGTTGCTTATCATATATTCCCACAAGTGTTTATCATATACATGATCAAGTTAGTGTAAATTTGCTTACTCACAACAATATAATGTTGCTTATCATATATTCCCTCGATATGCTTGGGTAGAATGTTATTCATTAAGTTTGAACCACATTAAATTTATATTATTTGGTGGAGAAAGGAGTTATTTCTCCATCAATGCAAATGTGAGCATATATGAATATGGGTTTCTGACATTTATCAACTTGTTGATTATTGACATTCCATATGGATGCTTGTTAGGTATATTAATTATTTTAATTTGATGTTTTCATCGTAGACGGATGATGATGGGGATTGTATCGATGAACAAAATGTTGTTAACATAGTTCAAAGGGCTGCACTATCTGTTTTTGTTATAATAAATATTTACATTCATAAGGAGAATGCAAGATAGACGTAAATCAATTCGTAGTGGTCCAAGTAAGGAAAACAAGAAAACAAGAAAGGGCTAGAATTGAACACATAGAGCGTATTTATAATAGTTTTAGTGATAGCTGTGTAAACTACATTAAAATGTGGAGTGGTGCTTTTGTTAAACTAGCAAGTATAATGAGGAACAATAGACCGCTAAAAGACTCAAGGAATGTAACAGTGGAAGAACAGCTTATTATGACACTGGACATTTTGGGTCATAAATCTAAAAATTGCATTGTGAGATGTCATTTTATAAGATCAGGGGAGACAGACAGTAGATATTTCAATAAGGTATTATAAGAAATTATTTGCCTGTGTGGACACTACATGAGACAAGCTCTCAATGACATTCTCTAAGAGATCGTTAACAACCCGCTATACTATCCTTATTTCAAGGTATATCTACACTTTTGTTGATGTTAAATATCACACGACTAAATAAAATCACGGAGTTTGCAATGGGCCGCTTTCTTCTTTGACTTTATGCCTGATTCTGGGCTTAGGATGAATGAGCAATCTGCACACAAAGAGTCGTAAGAGGGCGAGGATAAATTCCCCAGTGGTACCTCTGATGATCAAGTTAGTTATTGAACTTGAGCTTGAGTGGAATCACAGAACTTCGTATTCTTTTTTGGGGGTTTTTTTATTGCAAACCTCTATCTATGGCGAATAGCATCTACCTTTATGGGGGATGCCGAGGGCAGGTTGGTCACTCCATGGGTGAGTAGTAAGACGGTAATGAGGCGATAAGGAGTGAGTTGGAAAATAAATCATCATTTGCTCCACTGATGTTGGTTTATGAGTGGTGGGAGATCACTTTGGCCGCATTGGGAGCCAGCAGCCGACAAGTCTTCAAGACTATTGAGGAGTGACACTGCATGATGATCATTAAAGATTAAACAATGTTGATAAGTGATACATATGCTGACAGGTTTGAGATAGGGGCAATCCTTTAGCTTCGTTAAGAAGCTCATAGGATCATATCTTTGAGTTGTTATTCTTCGTGTCGACTAACACCGCCTTTCACAGCGACTCAGGAGTGTCGACATCTCCGACTGGTTGGAATGTCGTCTCGTCTTAGCTAATGACCGTCTCTCGAGTCGATATAAAGATGTCAACTCATCTGGGAGGTTAGGATCTCTCATATTGATTATCACCGCTTCTCGCGCCGACACCGGGGTGTTAGCTTGTTGGGCTGATTGAAATGCTGACTCATCAAGTCATATATTTGTGGAACAGATATACCCCATAACAATTAGCCCATTTTTGCTTGAATTCAGCTTGAGCCGAATCCGAGTAAAATAAAGATGATCAAAGGACAAAATAGGAGAATAAACAGTTTCATTTAAAGAACCGTACTATATGGCGTCAGCGGGCATCATCATAACTGTAGCAGGCTGCTCTCCTGGCAGAGTACGGGCTCTTCGAGGTAAAAGAGAGTGGGCGCGCTTCATCTTTCGTGAGAATTTTGAATTCCGAGGATAGATCCTAACTATATGAGGTAACTGAATCTAACACCTCGAATATTGACAGCTGTAAAGACGGAGTTTATTTTTATTTATATGTAAAATCACCATACACTGCTATCATCCTTTCAAATTCTCTTCTGAACTGTTGATCTTCTTCTTTAATCTTTCTTGCCCTCCTGCTCGTTCTTCCTGCTAACTATCCTTCCGTCCCTTTATGGCTTTAGAAGCGGTTGATCGTCGAGATTTTCTGTAAAATATTCATTCCAAAGTGACATTGTCCCAATTGAGGATGATGTCTAAGAAGTTTGATATCCCT
>NC_033800.1:150651186-150686427 GCF_001876935.1 Asparagus officinalis | reverse complement strand
TCCGACAAGTTCGGAGGCTGTTTTTGACCACGGACCTGAACGACATCCTCTCTACTTGAGACATCTGGATTATGATTTAAGGTTACCTCTGTCTCCCTTTCTGAAGCAACTATTTGAGACATTAGGAGTCTCACCTGTGCAGATGAAACTGAACGTCATAACCATTACGGTGGCATTCATAGTTATATGCCATTGGCGATAAGACCTACTCTGAAGATCTTTTCTCATTTGGTGGCCGTGAAGGTAAATCAAAAGGAGCCCCATTACCACTTTCAAATGATAGGAAAGTTCAAATTGATCGTAGATCTTCCAGATTCGCATAAGGATTGGAATGAGAAGTTTGTATGGGTGATCGGAGATGATTAGAGATGTGTTACCCCGAATGGCCCGAGATAAGGAGAGATGCTCTTACCAGAAGAACGTTGTCCTCGAAAGAGAAAAGTCACATTGATTTAATCAAGGGATTCATAGGCTCTCGTCGTTTTGAGGATTTAGTTGATAGATCAGCCATGTGCATGGCTGGTGCGTCAGTTGTGCCAACGGGTTCTCAAGATATAGATAGGGCTATGGTCCTCACCACCGAATCAAGGGAGGCGACTATAGTGCCCATAGCTAGGCCAGTCGATCCCCAGCGGGATCCATCTATTAGGCCAGCTAAACGTCTTCGTGAAGATTTTTACTCTTTGGGGGCACAATCGGTCGATTCTGGAGGAGTTGCTTCTCTTGCTTATAGGAAGAGAAAAAGAGAGTCGGGAGGAATTCTTCAAGAGAGGGATGAAGAGAGGCAGGCTGATATCGTCCCATTAGACTACTCGAGAAAGACACCGATCTTGAGAAAATCATCTGGAGCCCCTTTAGAAGAGAGAGCTGAGAAAAGGATATAGATCAGGGAGCAGCAGATCAGGGAGAAGTCATCGGGTCATCATCAGGAGTCGACTCGGCGGGGAAAGGAGTCGGCTTATGAAGAGACGGGACCTTCTGTTGGTCCGAAATATCCTTTTTCCCATAAATTCTCCGACATAGAAGAGGGATAATTGGTTAAGATAAGAATGTGCCTTAATGGTCTTTCTTCATCGGGTGCCAAGTACGGGACAGAGCCCGCACCAGAGTTCCACTATGAAGCTGAACGTCATCTTGATGCTCGGGGGACCGTCCTTGGATCTCGCCGAACTCGGTCTAGGGTGGTTGAATAGTTCCTCCTCCCAGGCAACCATTCTTCCTAACGTGATTGGACTTCCCAAAGCTTTCTTTAAGGGTAGGCTCATTCTGACAATAATAGGGTGAGCCTAGAAATAAGGACGGAGTCTTCTGGCCTTGAGGATGAGGGTAAAGACAGCTTTCTCTATAAAAGAATAATTAAGTTCGCCTGCTCGGAGGATTCGGCTCCCATAATAGATGAGCTTTTGTGTATGTCCTTCCTCCCGACAAGGACAGAACTAACTACTTCAGAGAAGACAACTATGTATACAAACAAAGTCTCTCCTCTTATAGGTTGTCTCAGTAATGGCTTTGCACTCAAGTAAGTTTTAAGATCTTGAAATACTGCTTTGCATTCAGTCGTCCAGACTATACCCTTCTTCAAGCTTTTGCTTCATCTTAATATTTTAAAGAAAGGGAGGCTTCTCTTGACGGATTTGGACAAAAATCGACCTAGAGCTGCGACCCTCCCATTCAACCTCTGAATATCTCTTAAAGTATGCAGCTCAGGGAGTCGCTCTATGGCAGTAATTTTTTCAGGGTTGATCTCAATACCCCTTCGAGTAATCATGAATCTAAGAAATTTTCCTGATTGTACTCCGAAAGCACATTTAGTTGGATTGAGCTTCATTTGATATCGCCTTAGGGTTGAAAAGGTCTTGTCCAAATCTAAAATATGGGTAGATGCTTGTTTGGATTTTACCAATAAGTCATCTACATAGGCTTCAAGATTACGACCGATCTGATGTTGGAAGACCTTGGCTACAAGTCTTTGGTAAGTGGCTTCAGCATTCTTTAGTCCAAAAGGCATCATTTCGTAGTAGTACGTTCTCATATTGGTGATGAAAGAAGTCTTCTCCTGATCGTGCTTAGCCAGGAAGATTTGATTGTAGCCAGAAAAAGCGTCCATGAAACTAAGCTTTTCTTGTCCCGCGCTTTCGTCGACTAACTGGTCGATTGACGGCAATGGATAACTATCTTTAGAACAAGCTTTGTTGAGGTCGGTGAAATCTACGCACATCCTCCATTTATTCAGTACTTTTCTCACCAGGACCACATTGGCTAACCACTATGGGTATTGGACTTCTCGGATAAAGTCGGCTTTCAAAAGCCTCTTCACCTCGTCCGCTACTGCCTTCTGGCGCTCTGGGCCAAGATGCCTCTTCTTCTGTCGAACTGGTTTGACATGTTTGTCCATGGCCAGTTCATGACACATTATCTCAGGGGGAACCCCTAGCATGTTGTCTGGTCTCCAAGCAAATACATCAGTATTGGCTTTTAGAAATTTCACCATAGCCCCTCTTAAGGGCTCGACTAATCCGGACCCAATCTTGATTGTCTTCATTCCTTCTTGATCAACAGGGACTTCATGGAGCTCTTCTACTGGCTCCGTCCTCGGTCCTTCTACTGCCTTCTCCAGTTGAAGACAAGTTTTTTTCAATCGACATAGTGCATTAGACACCCTTCCCTTGATCGATAGTAGATAGCAAGATCTAGTATCTTTCTGATTGCTCCGGGTTACTCCGACTCCATTTGGGGTCAGAAATTTAATAATCTGATGGTAAGTTGAGGGGATGGCTTGCAAGAGGGGGACAGCGGTTCGACCCAATATAACATTATAGGCCGACTTCAAATCCATTACCAGAAACTAGATTTGGACAGTGATTTTCCTAGGATACTCTCCTAGTACAAATGACAAAGTTATCATTCCCTCTGTCAAGAGGGCATGTCCAGTGAAACCCACAATGGGTCCTCTACAAGGGAGAGTTGGACCCTAAAGCCACTAGGAAAGAACCCTAGAGGGGGGTGAATAGGGTTTATGCTAATCTAATCCGATTTTATGCCAATTAAAACTTATTAATAAAATATTCTTGCAAGATAGATATACAAGAGGATATGTGCAAGAATGAGCAATAAAACCAAGGAGCAATATCCTAGCAATGAGATATATGTAATAACTTATATGTGCAAGGATATGAGATATACACAAGGGTAAACAAAATAAACAAGATAGTGGGCGATATAAATAGCAAGCAATAGACAATGACGATATGAAATATGAACACAAGATAAGTGCGCCAATGCAATCACAAACAAATGATATGATCACGGAGTTCGGTCCCGACCTACGTCTCCGCTCCTCACCTCGAGGAGATCTTCACTATCACAACCGGGTTTTATACGCTCACCCGAATAACGTCTATACCTCACACTCGGTTTTCTAGTTCACCGAAAACTTTACAACATCCACAATGTAACTACACTAACTACCACCTCAAGTATTGGTCTCTAGTCCGTGTCTCCCTAAGTGTTAGGAATTACAACCTTTCTCTAGGCATTACTACCTACTTCACTCCTCTTGGGACGACCCTGTCTCTCACCACACACTCCTCTTGGTGTACTAGTGTATTACAAAGTGTTCAACACAATTAGGCTCACAATACAAATAAATTTGTTCTCTATAATGGATGAGAACACAATGTAAGCTCACACTCTAAGTCATACAATCCCACAATTCAATTATACAATGTATGCAAATATAATAAGCTCAATGGTTGTGTGTGTAAACAAAGAGTAAATAAAATCAACTAAACTCAATATAAACACTAGCTTAATAAAATGGTAATTAAACAATATAAATGTAAAGCTAGATTGAGTTTAGAGAAACTTATCTATATATAACAAGAGAGAGGGAGAAGAGTGAATGCTCAAACACCAAGGATGATATCCACTTTGCTCTTGTGAAATTATTTTCACAAAATAAACTATCAAATGCTTAAAAGCATTTTAAACAAACATTAAACAAAACTTAAGCCCTTGTTAAAACTTTGTTAAAACATTCTCTTGGCTTTATTAAAATAGTTAATGTAAAGGGGTATATATAGGTTTGAAGAAACCAGCCCAAGAATCCAACAAAATCCCATAAAATATTAAAATAATCAAATCTGGAAACTATCTGTTACTGTGCAACGGTTCTCTGATAAGTCGACTTATGAGTCGACTTATATGAGTCGACTCAGCAGAAGAAAAAATCACAACTCTGCTGCACTTCGTCGATTTATGAGTCGACTAATGAGTCGACTAAACGTGCACAGATCTGAAATGCACAGAAAAACTCAATTTTAAACCATATTTAAAAATATCAAATGGATTTCAAAAATTATAAAACTTTGGAAGATGATTGTAGACATGATAATAAACATGCTACAAAAACTGGTTTTTAAAAAGGACCTCCCAAATGAGAAATATTATTATTTTGTAAAATAGTCCAAAACATGAAAATGTGAACACATGAGTTTTGACATTTTAGCTTAACCCTTTTTTGAAACATTACAAAATAATTTTGTAAACTTAATAAAAGATGTATATGATTATTGTTAAGTCCATAAACCAAGAAAATAATATTTTCTCAAAATTATATATGATTATTGTTAAGTCCATAAACCAAGAAAATAATATTTTCTCAAAATTACATATTCTATGCAATATATTCTTAAACAAAATAGAGTATGAAACATATGATTATATATATGAATGTAAATTTGTTTCATATCTATATAGTTAAACCAAAACATAATAATAAATGTGGTGATTATATATATGAATGTAAATTTGTTTCATATCTATATAGTTAAACCAAAACATAATAATAAATGTGTAATCTCATATTTATAAGTATGAAAACTTAAAACTATGCATGTATATATATATATATAACTATATATATACATAGAAACATATATGTATATGTATGACTACATATAAATAGAAACCAAAAACTAAAATATGTATATATATAACATATGATTGAGCTTAAAGTACCAACACACATAATATAAACCTAAACTAATGTTACCCAAGCTTGATCTTGATCTTCAATAAACTTGACTTGGTACACATTGCGGATGAAGCTAGAACTTGAATCTTCAATTTGAATTGCTTAGGATTCACTCCACAATTCCACCAACCTTCATTGGATATGATCGTTAAAGCGCAATTCTATCCATCCTCCAACATGTTGTTTGTCTACAATAAATAAATAAACACAAATACTAGACAAATAATATTAGAATTAAATTGCATGTTAAACATCATCAAAATAAGAAGGCCAACAATCTCCCCCTTTTTGATGATGATAAACAATTTACAAAAAGGATATATGCATGAAAGGAAATGAATATACAATATTATAATTATCATGCATATAAATAAAAAGAATATACTCACAATATTTCTTCCCCTTTGACAATATCAAAAAGGGGACAAAAGATGAAGAGAGCGAAAGCTCCCCCTACAAATAAGCATGGGTGGGTATAAAACAAGTATAGGGATTGCTCCCCCTATCAAAATGCCTTAATGTATATATGTAATGAATGCTAAGGCAAAAACATGTGAGTAAGCATAAATGAAAGATATGCTAAATATAACTCACATACAAACAAGACAATGAAATGAGAACATATATTGATATGTTATTATAAAATAATATCTCATTACTCAAACATAAAAACTATGTATCAATAAATTTATGAAAACAAAGGAATAAGGAAAACATGAGAACCATGAAAAAAGTTTTCAAATAAAAACAAATCACTCAAATAAAATCATAAATCAATATTTGAGTCCAAAAACAATGTTTGATCAAAAAAAAGAAAAATTTCTTTGTATAGCTTGATCAAACCACTCATAGAATGTATTATAAGGCACAAATAGATGATCCATGAGTAAAAACATATAAATATCATCATATAAGTGAAATATAATGAATTCAAAGCAACAAATCAAAAAAAAATCTTTGACAAAAGAATTTCAAGAGAGGTAATAATATATTAAGCTCTTAAGCTTATTCTAACCCATATAATCATTCTAACATCCGGTAAACATGATTTGGGAATAAACACTCAATAAACCCAGGGGGTTACATAAATATAAACCTCTCATGAAAAATCAAAACTAGTAATCATGAAAACAAAAGAATTGATCAAAGAACAATTTTTTTCTTATTCAAAAAAATTTTAAAACACGTTTTTCAAAACGAATACATGAAAAATAAAAAATAATAAAATTCTTGGTTTAAAAAGATTTTGGCACCCAAGCATTCTTGGTACCGGATTGGTTAAGGACATGACCCCTATCATTCAAGCTCAAAGCCCTAGGGTTATGAACCCATTTGGACGCATGTGGTGCACGAACACGGTCAAAACAAAAATTATGCAAATGACATTTTCAATTGTAATAAGTGTAATGAAAGAGGCCCATTTGATTTTGTTGACCATAAACATGTGCATGAGAAATATTTGCAAACATAGATGGTCTTTTAAGATTATTTTGCAAATGTGAAATATTTTGAAATAATGTTGGTCTACTTGAAATATTTTACGATTTTGAAACTTTTCGCAAATCAAAACAAAATTTAGCTAAGTGACCAACTCTACCACAAAAATCACAATGACACACATTAGCATGCTTATGATGAACTTTATGAGAATGAGCATGTGAATGTGTATGTGATGAAGAAGCCTTATGAGATGCACAAGGAGCATTAATATTAGTCTTTGTAGGTTTATGTGCATCATAGCAAAATTTAGCAATATGGCCTTTTCGGCCACAATTTGAATACTCGTAAATTTTGCTATACATGTATGCATGATGTATGGGATGTCTAGATGTAGTAGCATGAGACTTAGCACACATGTTCATAAGTTTCTTATGATTATTCATGCATGTAACAAGAGTTGAGTCTAAAGATAAAATGCGGTTTTTAACAAGATTCAACTCATCATCATTAGACACATATGCATTTTTATTAGAAGTAGAACATAAATAGTCATTTATGAAAGAAGCAGTATTATTTTTTATGTTCTTTACTTCTAACATGGTATTATTTTTGTCATGAGTCAAGTTAGCAATATCCAATTTTAATTTATTATTTTCCAAATTTAGCATATCATTATTTTCTTTAAGAGCATCATTCTCTTGAGAAATGATATCAAATTTGGAAGCTAACTTCTCATGATCGGATTTTAAACCTTCATGCTTGCTTTGTAGATCAATAAAAATTTTATGCAATTTGTTATAGGCATGCAATACTTTTTCACTAGCACATGTGAGTTCATCAAAAGATAAATCATATTCGGATTCGGACTCGCTTACTATAGTAGGGCTATCGCCTAGTGGCCGTGTGCATGAAAATGAAGCTCCACATGAACTAGAACGGAATCCTCCAAAGCTTGTCGGATCGCCTCCAAATTCCCTTGATGTGTTTCTATAAGTTTTCATAATGTGTAAGCACTATCAAAAGAATCAAGCTTGTTAGACATAGATGAATCGAACGCATTATGTAAAAATTCTAACAAAAGCTTATTCATGGTAAACATACGATGATCATTTTTATTCCACTTGGATTTCTCCGAAGTGGGCACAATATAAGCATCATCTATAATTTCACATAAATCGAAGTGTCTAGATCGAACAAAAAATTTAAATCTAATACACCATTAGGCATAGGGGAAATTATCTAATCTAGGAGCAATATTGATGGTATAACCTAAACAAGGTGCACTGTATATATCCATGATATATATATGTACAAGCAAGATAACAATAAAATCACAAAACTAGATTAGCACAAAAATAAGATAACTTGGATCTTTAACTCAAGGCGATTATTCCTTAAATCAAAGAGCACCAAGCTCTGATACCAATTGTTGGACCCTAAAGCCACTAGAAAAGAACCCTAGAGGGGGGTGAATAGGGTTTATGCTAATCTAATCTGATTTTATGCCAATTAAAACTTATTAACAAAATATTCTTGCAAGATAGATATACAAGAGGATATGTGCAAGAATGAGCAATAAAACCAAGGAGCAATATCCTAGCAATGAGATATATGTAATAACTTATATGTGCAAGGATATGAGATATACACAAGGGTAAACAAAATAAACAAGATAGTGGGCGATATAAATAGCAAGCAATAGACAATGACGATATGAAATATGAACACAAGATAAGTGCGCTAATGCAATCACAAACAAATGATATGATCATAAAGTTCGGTCCCTACGACCTACGTCTCTGCTCCTCACCTCGAGGAGATCTCCACTATCATAACCAGGTTTTCTACGCTCACCCGAATAACGTTCTACACCTTACACTCAGTTTTCTAGTTTACCGAAAACATTACAACACCCACAATGTAACTACACTAACTATCATCTCAAGTGTTGGTCTCTAGCCCGTGTCTCCCTCAAGTGTTAGGAATTATAACATCTCTCTAGGCATTACTACCTACCCCACTCCTCTTGGGATGACCCCATCTCTCACCACACACTCCTCTTGGTATACTAGTGTATTACAAAGTGTTCAACACAATTAGGCTCACAATACAAATAAATTTGTTCTCTACAATGGATGAGAACACAATGTAAGCTCACACTCTAAGTCACACAATCCCACAACTCAATTATACAATGTATGTAAATACAATAAGCTCAATGGTTGTGTGTGTATTCAAAGAGTAAATAAAATCAACTAAACTCAATATAAACACTAGATTAATAAAATGGTAATTAAACAATATAAATGTAAAGCTAGATTGAGTTTAGAGAAACCTCTCTATAGATAACAAGAGAGAGGGAGAAGAGTGAATGCTCAAACACCAAGGATGATCTCCACTTTGCTCTTGTGAAATTGTTTTCACAAAACAAACTCTCAAACGCTTAAAAGCTTTTAAAACAAACACTAAACAAAACTTAAACCCTTGTTAAAACTTTGTTAAAACATTCTCTTGGCTTTATTAAAATAATTAATATATAGGGGTATATATAGGCTTGAAAAAACCAGCCCAAGAATTCAACAAAATCCCATAAAAACATTAAAATAATTAAATCTGGAAATTAGCCGTTACTGTGCAACGACTCTCTGTTAAGTCGACTTATGGGTTGACTTATGAGTCGACTTATATGAGTCGACTCAGCAGAAGAAAAAATTACAACTCCGCTGCACTTCGTAAGTCGGCTTACGAGTCGACTAATGAGTCGACTAAACGTGCATAGATATGAAATGCACAGAAAAACTTAATTTTAAACCATGTTTAAAAATATCAAATGAATTCCAAAAATTATGAAACTTTGGATATGATTATAGACATGATAATAAACATGCTACAAAAACTAGTTTTCAAAAAGAACATCCCAAATGAGAAATATCATCATTTTGCAAAATAGTCCAAAACATAAAAATGTGAACACATGAGTTTTGACATTTTAGCTTAACCATGTGTTGAAACGTTACAAAATGATTTTGTAAACTTAATAAAAGATGTATATGATTATTATTAATTCCATAAACTAAGAAAATAATATTTTCTCAAAATTGCATATTCTATGCAATATATTCTTAAACAAAATAGAGTATGAAACATATGATTATATATATGAATGTAAATTTGTTTCATATCTATATAGTTAAACCAAAACACAATAATAAATATGTATTCTCATATTTATAAGCATGAAAACTTGAAACTATGTATGTATATATATATAACTATATATATACATAGAAACATATATGTATATGTATGACTACATATACATAGAAACCAAAAACTAAAATATGTATATATATATATATATAACTATGTATATATATATGTGTGTGTGTGTGTGTGTGTGTGTTATATGTGTTGTATATATATATAACTATATATATACAAGGAAACCAATATAATGTGTGTGTGTGTATATGATTGAGCTTAAAGTACCAACACACATAATATAAACCTAAACTAATGTTACCCAAGCTTGATCTTGATCTTTAATAAGCTTGACTTTGTACACATTGCGGATGAAGCTAGAAATTAGATCTTCAATTTGAATTGCATAGGCTTCACTCCACAATTCTGCCAACCTCCATTGGATATGATCGTTGAAGCGCAATTCCATCCATCCTCCAACATGTTGTTTGTCTATAATAAATAAATAAACACAAATACTAGACAAACAATATTAGAAGTAAATTATTTATTAAACATCATCAAAATAAGAAGGCTAACAGGGAGGAGGTGGGATTTGTCAATTCCTATCTGATTGAAGGTGCTAGTATATAAGATGTCCACCGAACTTCCGGTGTCGACCATAATTCGTTTCACCTGATACCTATTAATGACCGTGGTGATGACAAGAGGACCATCATGGGGCATCTCAACAATATGTAGGTCATCATCGATAAAAGATATGAGCTTTTCTGTCCTCGTCTTCTTAGGATCATGGTTGACTTGCAACGTTCTTCTAGTATATCTCTTTCATTCATTGTTTGATGACCCCCTAACTGTAGGACAACTACTTATTACATCGATGCCTCCTTTGTGAGTAGTCTCTTGGGGTCGTTCGCCCATTTGAGGTCGAGGCCAAGGCGACCGCGAGTGGGATCTCCTTTCATTTCTGTTTAGGGCAGTATCTGTGACAGCCTTGGGTTCACACAAGGCTGCAGTCCAGGATGAAACCAAGAATGTCAAACTTGCCATGCACCACACCGTGTAATAACATGTTTCACCAACACAATGACTATATCTCTAGTAGAATCAACAACAGGTGTAGGTAGAAAAACAAGTAAAAGATAATACAAGAGTCAACTGATGAAATAATAGAGATCAAATTAATATTCCATCATCTAACATACTAAAATACAAGTCAATGTCTGAAATGAATAAACTGGAGTTCTCAACAAGTCTCAAATACAAAATATCTGAATAAGAGGAAATAAGGTACACAGCCTTTATAACTTCTAGAATAAAACCCTCAAGTGTCTAAACAAAACTCTATAGTGGAGCTCAAAAGAAAATATAACTAAAATAGACAGCTAAAGCTAAAGTGCATCGTCATCAACCTCCGACTCTCCGGGCACCTGGCTTGTTACCTGAAAGGGAGAGGGACAACAAGCATCAAAGCGCTAGCGAGCAACATCACAACCAACCCCAAAGGAAAGAGTTCGTTGTATACAGAAAATACAGCTAATACATATATAGATAAAATAACTGATCATATTTAGGTAATTACAACATGAGCATAAGTACGTCGAGCAAAATAATCCAAACAAGAAAATCGTTATGTATATACCATGTAACTCAAATTGTAAATCCCTATGTATAAGAGGATTTTAGTATTTAGGAAATTACAACACGAGCATAGGTACGTCGAGCGAAATAATCCAAACAAGGAAACCCTCATGTATATACCTTGTATCTTAAATTGTAAATCCCTAAATACCAAACCTAAAATCTAATAATAAAAGAAGACAAACCCATCTCAGAACTTAAAATACTATGTCATGTCACAACCCACATAAGTGTCATGTCCAGCCTATGCAAATTTAAGTGTCATACTCAAGGTCTAAACGGGTGTCCAACACATGGACTAAACTATATGTAGTGAATGTATAACACACGGACTGCATCTGAAAATTTGTCCAACACATGGACTGAAAAATGAATGTCCAACACATGAACTAAATGTGATAAATGCCCAATGCATGGACTACACATAGAAGTTTATGAAAAGATGCATATACACTAATTTCACACGTGTCTCGGTATGGAAATCTAAACTCGTGTCCATAAGTCATCTCACATGTAGAAATATAAAACAAACATAATTTTCTAATATCATATATTTGAGGTGACTCCTCGCTCACATAGAAGCACGCAATATCTGTCAACATGCTCAAACAGTTTCGGTTAAAGCGAAATAACTCAAACAGATCCAAAATGAGGAAAAACTAAAAATTTCCTCATCAGTCGACTCATGAGTTGACTGGGATCATTGGTCGACTCATTAGTCGACCAGACAGAATAGAAGAAAAGAAAGAAGGCTAAAAATTTTCCGTCAGTCGACTCATTAGTCGACTCATGAGTCGACTGATAAGTCGACTTATTGGTCGACTGAGCAGAAAATTCCCAGTTTCGCATATGATGAGTATCTTGTAAAATTTTCAAACTAACATGATTCCTTTTATCATTTTCAGCAGCATATATTTGATTCTAACATAAGTGTACAAACTGGAACGAAATAATTGCATGTGATTTCTTACACAAAAGCTCTAAACATATTTATACATGTTTGAAACGGATTTAAAATTAATAAAATCGCAAGGAAACCAATGTTTAATTCTAATTCTAGATCTGGATCTACATTACAAAAACATTGGTGAGCTTTTTATAAACTGAAAATGTAGATCTTGCAACTCATAATATAAAGCATCTATCTTTATGCACAAAAATACGCTTTAGGCTCAAAAATCTAAAATAAAACTCAAAGAAAATTATACAAACAGTGGGTAAGGGCTGGGCGAGATGTTACTCGCCTCTAATATGCTGAAAAACTCCTAAACCCTCTGGGAAATGATCCTCCTTCGACAGCACCTCAAAAATCCTGCTGATATCCTCCGCCAAAATCACCAAACACTAAGCTAGGGCTTGAGGGGAGAGAGGGGGCTAGAGTTTTTGGGTTCCGAAGGTGTTCTCGGGTAGGAAAGATAATATATGAGCGGTCAAACCCGAAACAAAAACAAATAGACCCGCAAACTTAAAAGAAAACCCAAAATTAGCCTGTCAGTCGACTCAATGGTCAACTCATAAGTCGACTTAATGGTCGACTCATAAGTCAATTGAGCAGACATTTTCCAGATCCGTGCATGTTTTGCTAATTTGCCAAAACCAATGCATAGAACTCTATAAAAATACACTTATACATATATAATAACTTGATATCAAGTATATCCATGACCTCAAGACATTTACCACAATAGAATTATTCATCATCAATAATTCACATATACTTCTAACAAAAAATACGAGGTTTTACATTCTTCCCCACTTAAAAGAATTTCATCCTCAAAATTCAGAAATCATACTCAAACAAATAATATTACTCTAGACAAGCATATAGCGATATTTATATTTAATAATCCAGAATGACTATATTCCCACTCAATCCTTAATCAAATGGAACTAGTACGTCGGGCGAAAAATCTAAACAAGGAACCTCCATATATATACCATGTGTTCCAAAAGATTAAGAATTGAGTGGAAATATCCTCATTCTAAAGTTAAATCTAAATAAAATCACACGAATAATCATACACATAAATCAATCCACTTCCTCAATAAATACAGGAAGTAGCGCTACATAGCATCTTCACGCTCTCGAAAAACATCTTCGATGTCAACACTTAACCATCTAAAATGTAAATACCCCTACTTAACCCCTAACTAAATGGAACAAGTACATCAAGTAAAAAATCTAAATAAGGAACCCCTCATATATATACCATATGTTTCGAGTATTTAGGAGATAAGTGGCAATACCCTAATTTTAGTGTTAAGTATAAACATCACCATAATTGAATCTATAATCCATATATAATTCATACAAAAAGATTTAATTTACCTGCTCAAACATGTGTGGATAGTCACGATGCATGTCCTCTTCTTGCTCCCAAGAAATCTCCTCAACGCCTCTTCGGTTCCACTGAACTTTCAACAAAGGAATTACCTTGTTTCTAAACCTCTTGTCCTCTCTAACAAGTATACAAACTGGAATCTCAATAGTAGTCAAATCCTCCCGAAGCTCAATTTCTGGTGCATCCAACACTCTCTGTTGCTCCTCATGATGCAAGCGCTTCTTGAGCATAAAAACGTGAAATACATTGTGTATACTAGACATCGATGCTGGAAGATCTAGTCTGTATGGCACAGCTCCAATGCGCTCCAAAATCCGGAAGGGTCTAATATATCTCGGTGCAAGCTTTCCCCATCTCCCGAATCGCTGAACGTCTTTCATAGGTGATACCTTCAGCATAACCGAATCTCCAACCTGAAACTCCAAGGGTCTTCGTCTCTTATCTGCATATCTCTTTTGTCGACTCTGAGCGGCTAAAATCCTCTTTCTAATCAATGCTACCTTCTTAGTAGTCTGCCTCATAAGCTCTGGCCCAAGCATTAAGCTATCTCTGGCTCTGCCCAGCATATCGGTGATCTATAAGGTCTCCCGTACAATGCCTCATATGAGGCTATACCAATTATCGTTTGATAACTATTGTTATAATCGAACTCTATCAGTGGAATATGCTCCTCCCAGCTACCTTGAAAGTCTATGACACAAGTCTGTAACATGTCTTCCAACACCTGATTCACCCTCTCCGTCTGACTATCCGTCTGTGGGTGGAAAAAACTGTTGTAAGATAGTATGCTGCCAAACAAATCCTGAAAACTCCTCCAAAAATGCGAAGTGAATACTGAACCTTGATCCGACACAATTGTATCAGGAACTCCATGAAGTCGAACTATCTCCCGAATAAATATCCTCGCATACGACTCAGTTGTATATGTAGCCTTCACTGAAATAAAATGTGTTGACTTCATCAACCGGTCCACTATCCCCCAAATAGAATCATTCCTCTTCTTCGACTTTAGCAATTCTACAATGAAATCCATAGAAATATCTGCCCACTTCCACTCTGGGATGGGTAAAGGCTGAAGTGTTCCTGCCAACCTCTGATGCTCTGCCTTCACCTGCTGACAGGTAAAACACTTAGCCACATAGTCTACAATCTCTTTATGCATACCACTCCACCAGAAGTGTCTCTTCAGGTCCTTGTACATCTTAGTGGTCCCTGGATGTACTGTGTACCGAGTACGATGTGCTTTATCAAATAACTCTCTCTTCAGCTCGGCACTGGATGGCATAACCAGTCTACCCTTCATCTATAGATCTCCATCTGCTCCAATGGTCCAATCAGCCATAGGCTCTTTGGAAATCTCCTCCTTTTGGATTTAAATCCAAGAGTCTTCCTGCTAAGCTCTAACCACTCCGGTACTCCAAGATGGCTGTACTGACACAGTTTCTAAAAATACACTGGTTTCACAAATCTCGAGTCTAAAATCAAACTGGCTAAGAGTAAGAATATCTCGATATAATGAGCACTTCAAAGCCAAAACCCGATGTCGACGCTTCCTCCTTAAAGCATCTGCTAAGACGTTCGCCTTCCCCGGATGATACTGGATCGCGAACTCCTAATCCTTGATAAACTCAATCCACCTCCTCTATCTCTAGTTGAGTTCCTTCTGAGAGAAAAGATACTTCAGACTCTGATGGTCTATGAACAACTCAAACTGCACTCCATACAAATAGTGTCTCCATGACTTCAATGCAAATACCACTACTGCTAACTCTAAGTCATGAGTGGGATAGTTCTGCTTATGCACCCTCAACTGCCGTGAGATATATGCTACTACTCTCTGAGTCTGCATCAAGACGCCTCCTAAACCTGCCAATGATGCATCTGTATAGACCACAAATGTCCTTTCGCTGCTTGGATAGTCAAAACTGATGCTGAAGTCAACTTAATCTTCAAAATATCAAAGGCCTTCTGGCACTCCACACTCCAAATGAACTGTACACCCTTCTTCGTAAGGCGTGTAAGTGGCGTCGAAATCTTCAAGAAGTCCTGGATGAACTTCCTGTAATAACCAGCTAATCCCAAAAAGCTACGAATCTCTGTCACCGTCTTTGGTGGTTCCCAATCAAGAACTACTGTAACCTTAGCCGAATCTACTGCTATGCCCTCTCTACTAATGATGTGGCCGAGAAATCTGACTTCTGAAAGCCAAAATTTACACTTGCTGAACTTGGCATATAACTGATGATCCCGCAGAGTCTGCAAAGCTAACCGTAGATGTTGCTCGTGTTCTGCCTCCGATCTCGAATAAATGAGAATATCATCGATAAAAATAATCACAAACTGATCCAAGAAGGGACGGAAAATCTGGTTCATCAAGTCCATGAATATAGTGGGTGCATTGGTCAACCCAAATGGCATGACCATGAACTCAAAAGATCCATATCGAGTCAAAAAAGCGATCTTAGGAATATCCATCTCCCGAACCCACAACTGATGATAACCAGAACGAAGATCAATCTTTGAGAAATACTATGCTCCCTATAATTGGTCGAACAAGTCATCAATCCTAGGTAATATGTACCTATTTCGGATAGTGACCTTGTTCAACTCTCTATAATCAATGCACAATCTCATACTACCGTCCTTCTTTATGAAGAGGACCAGTGTGCCCTATGGAGAATGACTCCGACGAATAAAACCCTGAGCTAACAAGTCATCCAACTGGGTCTGAAGCTCTCTCATCTCAGCTGGTGCCATGCGATAGGGTGCGCGGGATATCGGGGTTGTGCCTGGCTGCAACTCAATATAGAACTCAACCTCTCCCATAGGAGTTAGTTCAGATATGTCCTGAAAGATATCCTGATACTCTGAGACAACTCTAGTCTCCAATAAATCAACACCCTGATCTCATCGCATCACCTCCTCGATGTACGCCGAAAATAACTCTGCAAAACAGTTACCCTGAGAGGTTGCCACAATCATCTCGGACCCATCGGATGCCTGCAAATTGACTGTCTTCGCAAAGCAGTCAATACTAACATAATAGGAAGACAACCAATCCATACCAAGGATAACATCAAACTCGGACATATACAACACTATCAAATCGGTAACAAACTCCGACTCATCTAAACTGATAGTACACCTCCTACAAATGTTCTCCAGAAGTGATATCTCACCTAAAGGGGTAGAAACTGATAAAGGGGTGTCTAATGGCTAAGCTACAAGCTGGAGTCTAGACATAAAATCATACGAAATGAAGAAATGCGAAGCTCCCGAATCAAAGAGAATACGGGCGGGAAAAGAATTCACAAGGAACGTACCCTCCACCACTGCTCCGCTAGCTCCATGATCACACGGTACTACCGCATATACTCTGCCTGTGGCTGACGTCTGCTCTGCTGCTAGTGCTGGAGAGTACGGAACTATCTACCCCTAAGGAACCTCCTGAACTACACGAATCTGTCTCTCAGTCTTCTGAGCTGCTGGCGATGCCTCTAGCCTCATGTGCTGACCCTGACCTCTACCCTAAACTCTCTGTTGCTGCTGGTTCGGGCCCTTGCCCTGCTGAGCTCCTACTGGTGCGCTGTGACACTCTGATGCCTTATGTCTGACCTTGCGACAGTTATAGCAAACTCCCTGAAACTTGCGCTGCTGATGCGCTCTCTGATCCTGCTGGGGTCCCTTCTTATGAGGGCCCTAATGTTGCCGCTGAGGTCCCGAAAAAGGTCTCTTGTTCTTATTCTTGTCCCCGTTCTGTTCTGTCTTAGTCTTCCCTTCCTTATCTTTCTGGAACATGGTAGTCTCAATCTCCTGTGAGGTGGCGGCCTCTGCTACCTCTCGAACTAAATAGAACTTCCTCGAGATGAGGTATCGATGAAGATTAGGGCGGAGCCCTGCTAGGAACATCTGAACCTGTCGCTCTCCTATCTGCCACATACCCGTGAAGTGCAGCAACCCTATAAATCTGCTCTCAAAGTCTGCTACTGACATATCCCTCTGAGTCAACCGGGACAACTCAAACTCCTTCCCAGTCTGTGCTGCAGAAGAAATATACTACCAATCAAAGAAGTAGACGAAGTCCTCCCATGTGAGGGTCATCCGGTGCTCTAGAGTGAACTGGAGTCAATACCATCTCCCGGTGTCTCCCTTCAGACCGTAGGATGATAATATCTGCTTCTGGACCGAATCCACATTAAGTATGTCGAGGGTGTTACTCACATCCTCCTTCCACTTATGGGCTGCAAGAGGGTCTGATAACCCCTGAAACTCAGGTGCCCTCATCTTCTGGTACCTCTCTACCATACGGAGCCAAACCTCCTGCTATGTGGCTCTATCCGAAACTGCTGGTGGAATAGCTGCAGGTGCGGTCTCTGGGGGGTCTCTCGTTGATAGGAATGACTGGTATCCCTTGTGGCTGATCTGCTAGTGGTGGTGGTGTTCGTTGGTGGCACGATATGATTCGCCACAAGCTCCTTAATTGCTGCCATCCTAGCTACGATGGGAGCCATAAGACCTATCAGGTATTGGGGAGCCTGCTACGGCTTAGGTGGTGCCTGCTGTGGCTCGGGTTAAGCTTGTTGTGGCTCAGGTGGAGCCTCCTACGACTCTGCCTATCCAGCTCTCCGAGTACGAGGTCTACCACGTCCTGTCATCTCTCTGATCATAAGAAAATAAGAGTTTATGAGTCAAAATAGACATATACACATACATAGCATATCACAATATGATTTTCACAACAATTTAGTATTCACACAAATACTTTAAATTTACACAAAAATAGTTGTCATGGAAAAAAAATTCTCAAATTTTGAGATATACACATATATCGTCCTCACTCATACTAGAAAATCCTTACGGACTCTATACATGAATCCTAAGAAACTCTATCCTAGCTCCACAACTCGACACAAGATGATCCTAAGGATACTGGAACTAGAGCTCTGATACCAACTGTGATGTCCCTGGGTTCACACAAGGCTGTAGTCCAGGGTGAAACCAAGAATGTCAAACCTGCCATGTACCACACCGTGCAATAACATGTTTCACCAACATAATGACTATCTCTCTAGTAGAGTCAACTACAGGTGTAGGTACAAAAGCAAGTAAAAGATAATACAAGAGTCAACTGATAACATAATAAAGATCAAATTAATATTTCATCATCTAACATACTGAAATACAAGTCAATATCTGAAATGAATAAACTGGAGTTCTCAACAAGTCTCAAATACAAAATGTCTGAATAAGAGGAAATAAGGCACACAACCTTTACAACTTCTAGAATAAAACCCTCAAATGTCTAAACAAAAATCTATAGTGGAGCTCAAAAGAAAATATAACTAAAATAGACAGCTAAAACTAAAGTGCATCGCCATCAACCTGCGACTCTCCGGGCACCTGGCTCGTTACCTGAAAGGGGGAGGGACAATGAGCATCAAAGTGCTAGTGAGCAACATCACAACCAACCCCAAAGGAAAGGGCTCGTTGTATACAGAAAATACAGTTAATACATATATAGATAAAATCACTGATCCTATTTAGGTAATTATAACATGAGCATAAGTACGTCGAGCGAAATAATCCAAACAAGGAAACCCTCAGTACGTCGAGCGAAATAATCCAAACAAGGAAACCCTCATGTATATACCATGTAGCTCAAATTATAAATCCATATGTATAAGAGGATTTTAGTATTTAGGAAATTACAACACGAGCATAGGTACGTCGAGCGAAATAATCCAAACAATGAAACCTTCATGTATATATCTTGTATCTCAAATTGTAAATCCCTAAATACCAAACCCAAAATCTAATAATAAAAAAAAGACAAACCCATCTCAGAACTTAAAATACTGTGTCATGTCACAACCCACATAAGTATCATGTCCAGCCTATGCAAGTTTAAGTGTCATACTCAAGATCTAAACGGGTGTCCAACACATGGACTAAACTATATGTAGTGAATGTCTAACACATGGACTGCATCTGAAAATTTTTCCAACACATGGACTGAAAAATAAATGTCCAACACATGAACTGATAAATGCCCAACGCATGGACCACATAGAAGTTTATGAAAAGATGCATATACACTAATTTCACAAGTGTCTCGGTATGCAAATCTAAACTCGTGTCCATAAGTCATCTCACATGTAGAAATATAAAATAAACTTAATTTTCTAATATCATATATTTGAGGCGACTCCTCATTCACATAAAAGCACGCAATATCTGTCAACATGCTCAAACAGTTTCGGTTAAAGCGAAATAACTCAAACAGATACAAAACGAGGAAAAACTAAAATTTTCCTCATCAGTCGACTCATGAGTCGACTGGGATCATTGGTCGACTCATTAGTCGACCAGACAGAACAGAAGAAAAGAAAGAATGCTAGAAATTTCCCATCAGTCAACTCATCAGTCGACTCATGAGTCGGCTGATAAGTCAACTTATTAGACGACTGAGCAAAAAATTCCAAGTTTCGCATATGATGAGTATTTTGTAAAATTTTCAAACGAACTTGATTCCTTTTATCATTTTTAGCAGCATATATTTGATTCTAACATAAGTGTACAAACTGGAACGAAGTAATTGCATGTGATTTCTTACACAAAAGCTCTAAACATATTTATACATGTTTAAAACGGATTTAAAATCAATAAAATCGCAAGGAAACCAATATTTAATTCTAATTCCAGATCTGGATCTACATTATAAAAACGTTGGTGAGCTTTTTATAAACTGAAAATGTAGATCTTGCAACTCATAATATAAAGCATCTATCTTTATACACAAATACGTTTTAGGCTCAAAAATCCAAAATAAAACTCAAAGAAAATTATACAAACAGTGGGTAAGGGCTGGGCAAGATGTTACTCGCCTCTGATATACTGAAAAACTCCTGAACCCTCTGGGAAACGATCCTCCTTCGACAGCACCCTGCTGAAATCCTCCGAAAATTCCCCCAAAATCACCAAACACTAAGCTAGGGCTTAAGGGGAGAGAGGGGGCTAGGGTTTTTGGGTTCTAAAGGTGTTCTCAGGTAGGAGAGATAATATATGAGCAGTCAAACCCGAAACAAAATCGAATAGACCCGCAAACTTAAAAAAAACCCCGAAATCAGCCCATCAGTCGACTCAATGGTCGACTCATAAGTCGACTGAGCAGTCATTTTCTAGATCTGTGCATGTTTTGCTAATTTGCTAAAACCAATGCACAAAACTCTATAAAAATACACTTATACATATCTAATAACTTGATATCAAGTATATCCATAACCTCAAGCCATTTACCATAATAGAATTATTCATCATTAATAATTCACATATATTTCTAACAAAAAATACGGGGTTTTACAATATCTCTGTAATCTCTTCGAAAGGTGAGATTTCTCAGATGTCCTCTCTCAATCAGATCCTCTATATCCCGCTTGAGGATTCAACGATTATTGGTGAGGTGTCCTTGATCCCGATGGTAACGACAAAATTGCTTAATGTCTCTGCTTCTGGGATCTGATGACATCTTAGGTGCATGATCTTTGAGATATCCTTCCCTTTGGACCATAGACAAGGCATTAGTAAGCGAGGTGTCTAAGATGGTTAGAGATTCCTTTGGTGCCGCATTTCTCTGTTGACTCCTCCTGTCTGAGTGATTAGGATGGGAGTTGGCCCTTGGAGGATTCTTGTGCCATCCTAGTCTTCGAGGACTTCTGGTCAGTCCAAGTGACAGAATTACTACCGGTGCTGTTGGAGGGCTTGAGGGAACGTCCATGGTTGCTGGCGTTGCTTAAGTAGTAGCAGTGGGACCCCCTGTGGCCCTTGCTGAGGCCTTGTAAGCTTGGGCGTCCTCCATGTCCATGTATCAGCCATCAATTTCTCATAATTCGTGATTAGCTTCTTAGCAAGAGAGTTAGTGAATTCATTGCTCTGCAGATCGGCGACGAGTGCCACTATAGCGATTGCGCTTCCTGGGTCGTTGACTTCCAACCTCTTAGGTTGGAATCTCTTGAAGTTGGCCCGGAGGCTCTCTTCTGGTCCCTGCCTCATTTGGATCAGCACATGAGGGGGGAGCTTCTGCTTGGTGTTATCTAGGAAGTGATAGATGAACTTTCGACTTAGCTATCGAAAATTACTGATGGACCTTCTACTCAAAGCGTTCCACCAAATCTTAGCGCTTTCTGTGAGTGTGATAGGGAAGCAGCGACATAGGATTGCTTCAGAAACTTAGAGCATACTCATTATGTCAAAGTAATTTTGAACATGCTCAGAAGGATCTCCTTCACCCGAGTACATCCCTAAGTGGGGCATTTTGAAGTTCTCAAACGAGCATTTCACTATCTCGTCCGAGAGGGGGGTATTCCCTCCAATTGTATCAGCAACCAGCCTTTATACTCAATTGTAGGTGGAAGCTCCTTAAGTGGTAGATGAGGATGAGAAAGCACGATGGTGGGGCTTCTTAGAGCCTATTCCTTTGGCACGTCCTTCTAAATGACTGGGACTGGGACTTCCATCATCGGCTTTTGAATGAGAACGACGAAGCCGTTCCTGTTGAGATGAGACGCCTGATTGTCTGAGATGGCTCTCCACCTTCTTAGAGGGATTATGAGGAGTTCACGGTGAGACACACCGTTGTTGGGAAGGAGGTTCTCCTGATCATCGGTCTTCAGAGGGTAGAGGTGGTACAATGGCATGTGGCAGTGCTAGGATTCGTTATAGAACCTAGTTACTTAAGACGACAAATTGCTCTTTAAGTGAATGGGAAAGCTGGTTCACCGCTTGATCCAATTGACCCTGGTTGACATAATTAGGCGGCTGTCTTCAAGATTGAGACTGCTCAGATCTTATATTGGAATTTGTCATTTTTTCTCAAAAAGGAAAGAAGGCCCCACGGTGGGTGCCAAATTGTTAATGTTAAATATCTCACAGCTCATGGAGTTTGCAAGGGGCCGCTTTCTTCTTTGACTTTATATCTGATTCTGGACTTAGGATGATTGATCAATCTGCACACAAAGAGTCGTAAGAGGGCGGGGATAAATTCCCTCGTGGTACCTCCGATGATCAAGTCAGTTATTGAACTTGAGCTTGAGAGGAATCATAAAACTGTGTATTCTTTTTGGGGGTTTTTTTATTGCGAACCTATGGCTATGGCGAATAGTACCTGCCTTTATGAGGGATGCCGAGGGAAGGTTGGTCACTCCATGGGTGAGCAGTAAGACGGTAGTAAGGCGATAAGAAAGAGTGAGTTGGAAAATAAATCATCATTTGCTCCACACGTGTTGGTTTGTGAGTGGCGGGAGATTACTTCAGCCGCATTAGGAGCCAGCAGCTGAAAAGTCTTCAAGACTGTTGAGGAGTGACACTGAATGATGATCATCAAAGATTAAACAATGTTGAGAAGTGACACCTATGCTGACAGGTTTGAGATAGGGGCAATCCTTTAGCTTTGTCGAGAAGTAAAACTTATAGGATCATATCTTTGAGTTGTTATTCTTCATGTCGACTAACACCGCCTTTCACAGCGACTCAGGAGTGTCGACATCTCCGACTGGTTGGAATGTCATCTCGTCTCAGCTAATAATCATCTCGCGAGTCGATATAAAGATGTTGACTCATCTGGGAGGTCAGGTTCTCTCATATTGATTGTCACTGCTTCTCGTGCTGACACCGGGGGTGTCAGCTTGTTGGGCTGGTTGAGATGCTAACTCATCAAGTCATATATTCATGGAACAGATATACCCCATAACAACTTTAAACATAGTTACATGTGTAATCAATGAAAATAAATATGAACTTAGTAATGCACTACACGTATTATAGGATTGCATTGGTATGATAGATTGGACTCATGTTGATGCAATGCTTCCGATTAATCTTGTTGCATAATTTCAAAGCCGCAAATGTGTTACACAGAATGTGCTTGCAGCTTACACCCCAAATAAACTGCTCATATATGTTTTAGCAGGTTGGGAGGGGTCTGCAAATAATTATAGGATTCTCCAGGATGCATTATCTAGACCATAACCACATGAATTGAAAGTCTATGATGGTAATTATATAAAATTTTAACTTAGAACATTTTAATTTTAATATGCAAACTTGACTTGCTTAACAATTTTCTTAATAAAATTGTAGCCAAATACTATCTGTGTGATGCTAGGTACCCCACCATGCTAGGTTTTATCTCTCCATACCGAGGTGTTCGATATCATTTGAAAGAACATTTGAGTAAAACACCTAAGAATAGAAGGGAATTATTCAACCTAAGATATTCTTCTTTGAGATCTAAAATTGAATCTACATTTGGCACATTAAAGAACCGTTTCAAGATTTTATGTGCTAAGCTGCATTACCCATTTCCTACACAAAGTAGATATCATATTGGCATGCATAGTACTTCATAATTTCATTGCAACAGTTGATCCAAGTGATGAACGACTCAACGAGTCCAAATTTATCGAAGATATTGATGGTGAGGTGACAAATAAAAATAGCAGTAATTTCGTTGATTTTACTCAAACTCAAACCCAAAGAGAACAAACTAAATTAAGAAATGAGTGGAAGACTCTTATAGATGACATTGCTTGGGCGATGTGAGTTGACTATTGTGATAACTATAATCATGGTGTAACCACTAAGACCTAATTTTTATATTTGTTGTATTGTTTAAATTATGTATGTACTCTTTAACTCTATGCTTTGCCTTTTCCACTTGTTATATTTTGCTTTTCATTCATGTATTGAACCTTTGCTTATTCTACAAATTATATTGTATCTAACTCTCTCTTTGAATTAGTAATGGCTGATAACACATCATTAAGTGGGAGAGATAATCATAAAGGTAAGGGAACAAACATATCTCAACCTCCACCACCTCAATCTCCTCAGTCCATGCGTTAAAGCGATAGTGGGTATTTTCCATTTCAGCAGTCATATTTTGGTCAACCACATCATGTATTTCTCAATATGCCACTTCATGATGACAATTACTTCCCGATGCACCACCAACCAGGGTCATCTACAAACATGCATTTCTCAACAATGAGGGTTGAAGAACAATATGAACATCGGTTCACGTGGTATTTTGTGATTCTCACTTCTAACATACTTGTTAAATCCAATTACTTTTGGTGAAAGTGAAGGAAATTCATGCTAAATACATGCAAAATACGCAACGGAAGACTATATGTATAATTATGCTATGCATGTAGAGAGCATGAAATACATAATAGGACCATCCTAATTAAATCTAACATAATCCCTATATTAAAGAGAGCATACAAGGGTTATAAAGTCATACTTTTGAAGCGTGATTCGATGGAAGATCGAACAACCCCTAACTCTTGCTCCTTGTAGTAGTAAATCTCCTCGTAGTGGATCTCCAAGTCTTCAAGTGAGCTTGATAAAATTGGAGTCTTCTTGAGACACAAGGCAAGATGTCCACCCCCGGGGTACTTTAAAATCCTACTACTTCCTCTTACTCAAAGATAGCTAAAGTTTAGTAAGAGGAGAGCTCTCTTTTATTCTCTTATGGAAAAAACCCCTTAGCCAATTTTTCATTAACCTTTCCATAAGAAAGAGAGCTCATATTTATAGAGTGAAATGTGTTCATGACATGAATGACTCATCCTATGAGTCATGCAATGAATCATCAAATATCAATGATTAATCTAGTGAGTCATGCAATGAATCATCTTATGAATCATTACATTTCAAAACCATGTGCTAATAAACCATGTGCTCAAACCATACCACTAAATGACTCATCTCATGACTCATTATACATGGTATGTGTATTTCATAAATGAGAATACCAAATCAATATTGTATTTCATAAATACGATATTTTGTAATTTTCCAATCATTGATTAATAAGTCATCATATGACCAAAAAGTCAATGAGTTGACCAAAAGTCAACTGTTGACCAAAAAGTCAACTAGTTGACTAAAAGTTAACTTTATAGGAAAAATACTAGAATTTATTTCCTAAGCACATAGCATTCCGATTTTATCGATATACATAACTGTTTATGTGTATCCGATAAAATCATATATGCGTATCAATCATACGCATCACTCTATAAATTGTGTTTCATAGGATTCAAGTACGCGCTTGGTGTGACTCTAGGGCCCAACTTAAGAACTCGGCAGTGGATCATATCCACAAGTACAACAGAGGTGCTAGCTACACATGAAGACTACCCGGGTATAAGTTGTGATAAATGTCTGCAAGATGCTTACACAATTTTATCAGGACCACTCAGTGATAATATCGTACAGTCCGGTCTCTTCGTCAAACCATGTCAAACTATTAAGCCTAGGGTATGGAAAACTGTCAAACCCCAATTGCTCAATTAGTGTTTGTAGATATTAACTCATAACCTATAAGATCAAAACTGATACTCAGTTTATCTTATTTACCTCGGCCAAGGATTTTCAGGTTATAGTTATATCAAACAATCTTATGACGTCAACCCCCTATACTGGGAGAGACGAATCCCATCTTGGCATCTCAATATCTACTTATGTCTCGGGATGTACCCAACAAGAACCGTTATGCACAACTCGATGAGAACTGTGGTTAGGTAAAAGTCTAAGTACACCTATACTGACATGTAAGATATTGCACTCATGCCTCAGGTCATGAGACTACTATGTACTATATCACTTGAGAACTTCTATTTGACAGTTAAGTATAATTACCAACTAGATGTTCTCAGTGAGTCGTTCAGTCAACTCATTCACTAATGAGTCACCTGTATACTATATCTTGATGTCTCACATCAATGATCTAAGAGATGGATCATCGTCCTTCCAAAGGAAAAATAAAGTATACACTAGTCTTACCAAAGTGATGATGTCCCATTTCAACACTTCATCGACTAGGAACATTTTAGAATATACGTTAGCGACAAATCAGATCTCTTCATTACGATCATATCTGAAATGTCTGATAGTCTAGTATCATTCTAAGGACTTTATCTGTATTAAAATACCAGATAAATCTGACCAAAATAGCATACTATTATTTTAAACAAGGATGTTATATTCATATAGGTCCTATTACAATATACAATTATTGCCTGCAGGGCACCTATATCCAACAGAAAGACCATGGATTGCTTAATTTAGGGAAACTTGTTATTTTTTGGGTTGAAGAACAATATGAACATGTTATTTTTTGGGTTTGTCGAACATTATGATGATAGAACATATTATTGTAATATGCAGTAATTTTTTATATGCATTTGATTTTGGTTGTGCTTCCACTTTGAGCATATAATTTATATAAATATTTGCCATGATGAAGGAAATTATTGTTGAATACTAATTTTTACATTGAACTTTATAACTCACCATATACATGACAACTGAAAAAAATTTGAACGTGAGCAACCTACAATGTATACACATTGTGTTGGATGGTTACTATTGTGGGTTATTAAGGTATTCGGTTGTCATGTCGTGGGTTTTAATTAGTGACTTTTTAACTTTTAGGCTATAATGATTGTCAGATTTTCCGAGATTAGCAACCTACAATGTTTATTGATATTGTATTGGATGCCTAACAATGATGATATTGACTAAGTTCTGAGCCCTCAGTTATAATTTTCATATATACGTGGGTGGTTTATTTTATGTGATATCAATGTTTTCAAATTATTTTTGTGATCATAAAGTCCATTCAAATTTAAACATGCATAAATTAGGACATGTCTAAACTTTGTAATTATAAAGTAGTACATGTCTAAACTCTCATTTTAGCGATTTTAAATAGATTTCTAGTCCATAATGCTCTCCAATACATTCCTTGCTCAGATTGCCTACAATTTCATTGTAACCAACTTATGGTCGTGTGTTAAGAGTTGATTTTTGTTCCACTTCATGTTGGGTATGTCTTTGTAGTAACGACACATCCAATTTCCATTTCGGTCTATATATTGAACCTAACTAAGCTTTTGAAGAATGAATTGCGTATAAGGATGCAGATCGAGAGCAAGATGAAATGTGGGATGTCATGAAATTAGTAGAAATTATGCTGAGAACTAATGATGTAAAATGACGTTTGAGGTGGTTGTGCCGCTCTTATGATGAACTTGGAAAGTCTGGCCACAGAACGCACATTTAGCCTTCTGAGTGATGATCCTACCGTGTTCATCCTTGGTGACGTCTATCTTCTCAAAAAAATTCCACACATAAGATTTCGCCCTTTTAGGAGCTCTTGGTGCAGATTCGTCGCTACCAGATTCAGGATTACCACCGGTAGGAAGAGTAGTTATTATAGGAGGACTCATTTCTGGATCGGTAGGAGATATGTTTCGCTCTTCATAATCAGATCCAGAAGCCATTTGATGGAATGATAAGAAAATATAAGAGATTATAAGAGAGCATAAGAGAGTATAATATTGTATAAAAGAGTATTAGCGAGAAGTAAATGAGTTTTAGTGTGAGGAGAAGAAGTGAAAACCCCCTATATTTATAGAGGCAGCCTCCTAGACAAATGATCAAAATACCCTCAAATTCTAGCTGTTTTTTGACCGTTTTTAGGGGCAAAATGTTCAACACGTAGTTAATGGCCGTTATGGCAGGCCAAGACATAACGATCAGTTTTTTGACCAGGTTTTGGGCCGGGCCAGGGCGCCGCGAGACCGTACCGAAAACGATCATTTTTGACCGGCCGGTCCCAAAAGAAAGAAAAAAAAGGCCCGAAGCCCGGCCCGGCATTTTCGCACAACGGTCCCCAACCTCTGGTAAACCGTTGGCGGCCACCGGCCGGCGAGCCGAGTTTGGTGCCATCCGCCGAAACGGGCACTGTTTCCGGGCCGGACCGCGCGTGTCATCGCCGTTGTTGCGTTTTCGCGGGCCCGGACCCGAGCCAGGGCCCGGATCTGACCCGGGTGTCCGGGCAAAACCAGAGCCGGGCCGGACACCGGACCGCAGGCTTTTTGGACACCCCTACATACACACATAATAATTAATAAAAGTTCGATTCCTATGGTCACATCTTGGGGTTGGTGGACTCACCTCACCAGTGATCACTCCCTCTGAACTGTTTAATCAATTTGTATTCCCCTCCTCTATGGTCTCGGAGCCGTGCAAGTCACGTGGACGTCCGTTGCCATCCTCTCAAGTCTCCCATATTATTATTGAATTTTCCCATTACTCCTCCCATCTCTTCCCCCTCCCCCCTGCTCTTTCGCGATTCTCATCTCGTTTCTTGAAGCTCGTAAACTACTAAAAGACGAGGGAAATGGTTCGAAAACCCAACAGCACCCAAATTGGATCGCTTACGGGTCGGATCCGGGTCAATGGGCGGGCTTGACGTGGCGGGGGGAGGAGGAGGGAGAGCAGTGCTTGGCGCTGGAGTCGGAGGCGCTGGGATTTGGGACGGATGATGAGGATGACCAGCGTCGAAGAATTATCAGGGTTCGAGGCTTTGTTGTTGTTGGAGACCGATCGATGGGAGTCGCCACAAAAAGAATTGGGAAGAGGAGCAGGAAAGATTACGTCTTGGAGATGGACAACGATGAGATGCTCAATTTGTGGAACCATAAATTTACCCAATGCTTCTCTTCTTTTGGTTAGCTTTTTCTTTCCGCTCTTTTCTTATTTATTTAAACCCCTTTTGGGGGTTGAGATCGCGGGACTTAGAAAAAAAAAAACCAGGCGAAATTTCTGTATTTGATACCTTGTCGCTAATTAGAACAAAATTCAGTACCTAATAAAGCTAGTTCCCCAGCCCTTCTGACTTTAGAAATTGGATGTCTCAGATACTTCTGATTTCTTGTTTTTAGTTAATGATTATTTTGTATATCTAGTATTATTTTCTTTTGGGCGGTGCGTAAACTTAGGTCTAAATCCTCACTGAGCCCTCGAATGCAACCTGAATTTCTTTACTTATGAAGCGCTCCAACTTATCATGTATTTTAATGTTCTCCCTGGTTCGGCCATTTATACTAACTTTTTCAGGGCCTTAAAACTACAATGTGAAACATTGTGTTGTGTTCTAACCTTTTTTATCTAAATTTCTTAAACTATTGGTACGTTTCCTCAAGGCATTAAAAAAAAAAAAAAGAGGACAGCGCTTCCTAATGAAGCAGCTATTTTTAACTTCTAATCTTTTTTAGCATTTGTGCCTCCCCTCTTGTTTTCAAGATCATTAAATAGCATTAAACAACTCTTCCCTGTTGACATACTATTTTCCTTTGAGAAAAGTCCACTCTTTATCTCTTCTTTCATCTTTCCACATTTCTTTTATTGCTGCAGTTTGAGCAATGTGTTTGCGAGTCTAACTAACATGAAAAGGACACTTGAGTTTAACAGTGTATTACATCTTCACTGAAATATGAACATATTAAGTAAATATTATGTGTTGTTATGACATAGGTCAGTCCTTGCTCTGCTGAAGTTTATATCTTTATGTAACAGGCCGGCCAAAGAGGTTGTTTATCATTCTTAACCCTTTTGGCGGGAAGAAATGTGCACGAAAGATCTTCCAGAATGAAGTCAAGCCCCTGCTTGTAGCCGCCGGTATACTCTACACGTTGCAAGGTTGGTAGCCTTGTAATATATGATTGATGGTTGTGCAATCTCTTTATGGTTTTCTTTGGCAAATACGATCTTAAAGGGTAGCAGTAATGTTCTCCTGTAGCACCTTGATTAACAAAGTGATATCCGTGATCTTTCAGAAACCAGGTATCAACTTCATGCTCAAGAAATTGCCTATAAACTGGATCTTCTAAAATACGATGGAATTGTATGCATCAGTGGAGATGGCATATTGGTGGAGGTTAGTGATTCATGTGACGTATTAACAGTCGGGACATGAATTTATTTGTAATGTTAGCTTAAATTTCTACTTCAAGCTATTTTTTTTTATGTGAAAGTTTTTTGACCATGTTAGAAAGGGCAATATGTTTGGATCTACCAACTGGAGAACTTGAAGAAAAGGTCTGCCGTAGTGTCAAACTGACAACTAGTGATTTAATTAAGAAGGGCCTTTTATATAACACACCTCAAGAAGGCATACTTTTAAACATCGCCTTTCAATCTAAAGCATATATATGATACATAAACCAACTTGCAAAGTGATTTTTCGAGAGGTTTTGTAAGTAAATCAGCCAAGCTTATTAGCAACACGATACATGCTTTATCTCAGCGACTTTGTGATTAATCACCTTTTGTCGAATAAGATAACAATCTTCCCCAGTGCATTTTGTTCTCTTATGAAATATCAAGCTTAGTGTAATATGCCTGCAATATACTCTGATTGGGAGGTGGTATATAATTATAACCAAACTGCCAAATGTCTGTTCTCTCCAAAGCAGCTCGTGGTAGTATCTAGTAGGGCTGGATAATCCAACTTTACACTCAATGTAGAAACTACGGCCGGTTTCTTACTTCTCTATGACATGAGATATATATAGTGGATCTTCTTTCAATCCGTGACTTTAACAATTTGAATCGGAAGAAGATCAGTTGGATGATGACTGTCCATGGATGGCATGTAAGAGAGCACTATGTGGAGCACTTCTCAAATGCCAGAAAATCCTAATAACAGCATGTCAAAGGATTGGATTAGCTGGCCCAAAACAGTCATGGAATATGTAATATTTGTCCAAATTACCATTAAATAATGTAGTTTTCATATTAGTCTCATATATTGAATCATCAGATAGCTCATCCTAATCTGACAGAAGTTTGGAATTTTTGTCCACCAGAGCATCTGCTGGCTTATCACCCATCATTCTTTTTATCCACCTCAGTCTATGTTCAAAACCACCTAAGTTTTCTTTGCTTCCTCAACTATAATTCAATGAATTCCTTCTAAGTAGAGAACTCAACTTATCCAATGCTCATGATCAAACCATCTCCAAAGGTTCTTCCTCATTCTATCCTTGATTTGCAATACCCCTAACTTCCTGAAGATCCTTATTTATTATCTTACGTTTTAACTCATGAGCTACAACATTCTCAATTTACTGATTTAGAATGTAGCAATAGGGTGTTCTTGGTTATATCCTTGAATCTTGGTAGAACAATAGCTTGGAATAAGTAGAAGCTCAATCCCTTTTGCTATAGATAAAACATTCTATTTAAGTATTTTTCATGCAGAATGCTTGGTATTGCCCTGCATCATCAATAAGTTGCAATTAAATGTCAATCTACTTCTGTTAAGAATGTTGACATCTGTTACTGCTTTTTAAATTTTAGTAGCTCTATGTGCTATGTTTTTGAGGGGTTCAAGTTATTGTGGTTTATTTTTTTCACACATTACATGTAATTAATCGGTAACTTTATATAGTTGCAGATATGTATGAGACTATGGGATATCAACATTCATTTTGGTGCAACTTTCACCTGCAATTTATATATATGCTCTCTGCAGCTTCCTTAAAGAAAAACCAGTGGCTGCTCCAACTGCTTCTGTTGAACTCTTTTTCTGTTTCTAACTTGTGTTCTTTCCTGCTCTGAGTAGATAGTAAATGGGTTGCTGCAAAGAGAAGATTGGGATACTGCAATCAAGGTGCCCCTTGGAATAATTCCAGCAGGTACATTGCCATATTTTCCTAACATGCAATCTTTAACCATATTATACACTATTAGATGCAGTAAGTTGTGCCAACATAGCATAATAGCTCGGTCGTCTAATTAATGACTATGTTTCGAATTTGAAAATGGGCTGAATTTGGGACAAAACCAGTGAATACTCAACTTCTGCAAAATTTCCATTAATCATGACATCGCCACCCCTAACTTGCACCATGTTTACATTACACATGCACTAAGGTTCTCCCTTGATTCATTCTTAGTTAAAGCTATCTTAGCTTCTTGCATATGCACTAATCTTTTACCTCGCAGTTAACAAATTTCTTCTCACCCATCTCAAATGTTCATTTCAGCTACAATTATTTGCTGATAGTGTCTCTTCCTTTTCAGACTTCTATCATATAACTCAGTTGTTTGACTAAACTGCAATACCTTGCACATTGTGGTTTCTTTTTTTCGCAATTAATCTTCCTATATTTAGAAAGTGAAGAAAAAAGATATTGGTAAAGGAATTCTCTATAATCCTTCTTATTCAAAGATTCTTTTTCTATTACTCTTCATTTTGAGTTTCCACTTTTACAAGAAAGTGACTTGATAGGAAAAAAAGTAATTTTTCATATGTTAACAAAGGATAAATATCTATATGTGGAAAGAAACTCTTGGATGAATTCTGCTTTCTGTCAGTGAAACTCTTAGATGGACATTTTTGCCCTCTTTTCTTTTCTGTGATCGCTATTATATTTTATTTTTAATTGACTTATAACAGAAACTATTCCTTGCATTGTATATGAAGCACAGACACGCATAACATGAAGCCGTGTCGTGTTGTGTCCGTGTCGGACACACGTGTCGAACACACGTATCCTATGTATTTTTTAGGATTTGCCTCGTGTCGGCGTGTCGGATGGCCGTGTCGGATCCGTGTCCGTGCTACATATTTGTACCTTTTCAAACCCTCATGCTTTCATCCATCAAGATGTTCCCCCAGCACAATAGATACTGCTTTGCCTGCTCTTACTAGATAGAGTGAGTGACATCCAGGACAGGAAAGGAGGTCCTCTGCTCCCTTCTGGAAAGGCGGGAAGCATCCGGCTTGCTATGGCTGGAAGCTTCCAGACTTTTTCTATTGCAAACTTTTATGGGTCATTCTTCTAATTATCCTTTGTGTGTGTATGTTGGTTGAGAGGAAGGGGTTTGCAGGGGTAGGGTGGAGGTAAAACACGGGACCTAAACAGAATAAGATAACATGATTTAATTAATTTTATTTTATTGTTTTATGTGCATATTTTAATAAATTACAAGGTGTTAACGTGCTGTAAACTTCTTTCTTGGGAGTTACGTTCTTTCTGGTTTGAAAGTAACTCAATATGAATGTAAACATTTTTTCCCCTTAATTATCTTCATGTGTTTGCTTTAGGTTTAAGTGGGGAAAAACTCACTTTTATGAACATCTTACACTGTATAGCTCCATTGGTATGATTTATGTCATCAAGTATTTTTTTTTTGATCTAGGGTATTAAATGCAGGTACAGGAAATGGCATGGCGAAATCACTTCTTGATGCAGTTGGTGAAAAATATTCAATCTCAAATTCTGTGTTTTCGGTTATCAGAGGTCTTTTTTTTTCAGTATCTAGTTTCCAAACTTTCATTCTTTAAGATAAATCTTTTCTTCAACACTGCTTGTTTACATATAGGTCATAAACGCTCGCTGGATGTTACCACTGTCATGCAAGGAGTTACCAAATTTTTTAGTGTTCTGATGGTTACATGGGGTATTCAAAATCTGAGACCTTTGTTTTAATTTTCAAAAATTTCTGTATTTTGCTTTCTAAGGATGAGTTAGTTTGTGGTTTGGGGAGATTAGATTAATTTCCGATTGTGTCTGAATATGACTTTAATACTCTCTGCAGGTTTTATTGCAGATGTTGATATTGAGTCTGAGAAGTATCGATGGATGGGAAGTGCTCGGTTAGACTTCTATGTGCGTACATTTTATCTTTAATGGCAGACTGTACTTAGACTATAGGCTTTCAACTCGTTTATTCCACTCAGTTGAAAGCTATAATGATAACAATACAGATATTTGATTCAATATAGCATGGAGTAGTCCAACTTATTTTCCTTTCCAGCATTTGCTTGAATGTATAACTTTGCCACGATAAAAGAATCTATTTATGACTTACATTACCGTAGTCAACTGCAAGTGGCAGACCATATACATTTTGAGTCATCATAGATTGCTAACTCCCATAGGTGCTTAAGCTTCTTTATTGCATAGGTACCTGAGGGTGTCTTTGGAGTTCCTTTTTCTTAGGTTAAATGATGTGAAACGGGACAGAGCAGCGATTTAAATCAAATAATGCATCATTTCACCAAATTCCATGATCTTTGGCAGGAAATTAAATTCAAAACAACTAATGTGACAGATGGATTTAACGAAATTTGCATCGATCTTTGGCAGGAAATTAAATTCAAAACAACTAATGTGACAGATGGATTTAACGAAATTTGCATCAATAATTATGAATAATTCCAATCAATTCAAAACAACTAATGTGACAGATGGATTTAACGAAATTTGCATCAATAATTATGAATAATTCCAATCCCGATCAATTTAGCTGCAATATTCATTATCATGCTCAAATTCTACAATCAATATCAAATTTAAACAATCGTATGATCAATTACTCTCAGGTCACATATAATTTAAGCAATGAATATATGATAAGAGTTTAGAGGTGGAATACTCATGCAATTAACTAATAAAACGAGATTAACAAAAAAAATAATTTACTGGGCTGTCAAGTGGTGACGGTCGACGGATGAACAGGCGACGACGATGGCGGCGAACTGAGCGACGACGATGGTGACGAACTGAATGACGACGAGGTCGACGGGGCTAGGGCGATGTGATGACCCGTGGGTAGGCGGCTGTGGAGGAGGGGATCAGGGTCGGTTGCTGTTCAGAAGAGGCAATGACGCAAACGGTAGGCTGGGGGTTTTGCAGTTGATGTAGAGGTAGTAGGGAG
>NC_033800.1:150640655-150650799 GCF_001876935.1 Asparagus officinalis | reverse complement strand
GTGGGTCTGTCGGTTGGAGGAAAGAGAAGAACAATGGTTTTGTTTTTGGCGGCTAAGGAAGGAGAGGAGATTCAGCCTAGGGTTTCACACCCGAGGCTTCACACCAACGTTCGACTTCACACCAAAAATTAGCTAACAACATATTTTATTCAATTCTTCATTATCTTTTCATTCTGATTACAATAATGTTTTTATAGACTAACTACAAAATCTCTCAAAATTAATGAGATTCCTCAAATCACTCAAATATTAAAAACTGATTAACTACTAAATTTAACCTAAAATTCAAAATTCAAAATTTAAAAATAAAAAAATCCTACCAAAATAGAAAAATTCTTCAAATTTCTCACAATTAAAACTAAATTAAGATCTGATCAAACTCTCCAAATCTTTCTTATTCAAAACTAAAATAAAAGAAAGTCAAATATCAAATATTAAAATTTCCATTATTGCCCTCATCATTCTCCTATAAAATAAAATAAAGTCAAATAACAAATATTAAAATTTCCATTATTGTCCTCATCATTCTCCTCGGGTGGGTAGTTGCAAAAATTTGTCATCTTCAATATATTTTGCCTGTATCTTAATCTGCCGTTAGTTACTTTCATACATCTCAAATCATTAGCTAGATGACATCATAATTTCACCATCTAAAATATTATCAAAATTCACTGCTGTATGGATGAATATATAGAAGTGAGGTAAAGAGAAAGAACTCTCAGAAATAATTGGCTAGAGTCAGGCTTATATCAGTGGATTGTCAATAAACATTGTGAACTGCTTAATCAATCAATATTGAGAATAAAACTATGACCAAATCGATAATATAAATGGTGCCATTAATTATTTCAAGAGTTGGAAAAGTTCATAAATATCATGTCAAATCTCAAACAGCTATAACAGAAACTGTATTGGACAAGGCCAAACCATCTCAAACATTAATAGTTTTAAATTATGTTCTGACTCCATATCATATATTTCAGTTAACGATGTATTTATTCAAATTAGATCACTGATTCCCTAATATATGATCAATGCAAATCAAAACAAGATGTATTTATTCAAATTAGATCACTGATTCCCTAATATATGATCAATGCAAATCAAAACAAAATGATGCAAATCAACTCAAATGACTATGTAGATTCCCTAATATATGATCAATGCAAATCAAAACAAAATGATGCAAATCAACTCAAATGACTATGTATGACATGCAGACTCGAACAATGCGATCAATGGTAGATGTAAACTCAATGAAGTGTCTAACATGCATGACATCCTCTATCAAATGGAATAATTAGGCGTTCCTTCGTTAATATGCATAACAAATTTCCTGTTATAACAATGATAGTGAGGAACATGTAAACAAATGCATGAAAGAGGAGTGTTTTTGTGCGCTTAACATAAGAGAGAAAGGAAATACTTTGTAACGTATGCGGTTCATTTAAAATGTCAAGCTTAGGTCGAATATCAATGAAAACACTCGTGTTCAAACCTGTATCCCTAATCACTATATATTTCCAGAATGAATCAATGTATATGTGAGTGATTGTCGGGACAATGCATGGTGGTTTGATATCTAATATGAGAGTTATTTCAATATGCTTAGTTTGGGATTCAACCTCCATACAGATATCTGAGTGAACGTGTTGGATGTCATGTATAGATTGGATGTCATGTATAGATTCATGTTTGTCCGAGAGGACTTCATGGGGAACATTAACAATGTTTTCAATCACTGGAGTGAGTTCAGGAGGAGTTGAAGTTTTAATTTCAGGAACAACTTCAGAGACAACGTCAATAAACTCTGTGGTCAAATGGGTAGTTTGGGGAATAATCAGAGTGTCGTTATTGCATGAAACTTTAGTCAATTCCACAATTGCAGGGGTAGTTTCAGAAGAAACAAAAGTGCATGGTTTTTCAATTTTACTATCCCGGATTTTCTTGTCAAAGTTAGATTCTGTCAAATCTACGACGGTTTGCTCAAGAATAGATTTTTATTCTGTTATAGGCGGCTTATTAATTTTAATTGGAGTGAGGTATTTTCTTTTTAGCTCGTCGATCATTTCTCGTCAAGTTAAAATTGGTAACTTACCTCTAATATATCTTAACATTTCGAGTTTGGTCCAATATTGACAGGCTGGTCTGGTAAACTTCATTGCTGCAAACTTGAGGTTCCGCTGTTCCGTCAAGGCGTACCAATTGAAGTAGCGATTCATATTCTTTAGCCAGTCCAAAAAAGCTTGTGGGTCGAGCTTACCATCAAAAGTTGGTGGATCAGGCATAGGTTGAGGTGGAGGTCGATGAACGAGGTGCCCATAACCTTGACCTTGCGGAGGCGGAGTTGCAATACACGCTTCTTCTAGCCTAGCGAGCCTCTCGTTGGTTACGTTTTGGAAGTTTGTCAAGATCTCACGGGTAGCTCTACACTCCTGGACTATGGCACATATTTATTCTGCTAGCTCATCGAATCTCTTAAGGAGTACGAGACCTGTACTGTCTGACATGCTGGTCTCACTAGGCGATTCACTACTCTCCTAATCGATAGGGTAGACCTGTGCGAGTGGATATGCACTAATAACTAAATGAGATGAATGATAATTTTTTATATAACAAATAAAAGACTCAATTAAACTAAGCAAAAAATTTTCTAACCTAGAACTATGCTCTGATACTAAAAATGATGTGAAACGAGACAGAGGGTCTATCAAAATCAACGATTTAAATCAAATAATGCATCATTTCACCAAATTCCATGATCTTTGGCAGGAAATTAAATTCAAAACAACTAATGTGACAGATAGATTTAACGAAATTTGCATAAATAATTATAAATAATTCCAATCTCGATCAATTTAGCTGCTATATTCATTATCATGCTCAAGTTCTACAATCAATATCAAATTTAAACAGTCACATGATCAATTACTCTCAACTCATAAATATAATCTAAACAGTGAATATATGATTAGAGTTTAGAGATGGAATACTCATGCAATTAACTAATAAAATAAGATTAACAGTAAAATAATTTATTGGGCTATCAAGTGGTGATGGTCGACGGATGAACTGGCGACAACGGTGTCGAACTGACAACGATGACGGCGGCAAACTGAGTGATGACGGCGGCGGCGAACTGAATGACAACAAGGTCGACAGGGCTAGAGCGATGTGATGACCCATGGGCAGGCGGCTGTGGAGGAGGGGATCAGGGTCGATTGCTGTTCGGAGGAGGGAATGACGCAAGCGGTGGGTTGAGGGTTTTGCAGTTGATATGGAGGTGGTAGGGAGGCGGGCGTGGTATTGGGGCGCCTGAGGACGGGGGGGAGGGAGCCGGGGAAGGAAGCGCGCCTTGTGGGGTGGGTACTCGAGTTTAAAAGGAGAGGGCAGGGGAGAGAAGCGTGGCCAGGAGTTGGTAGGGGCGGCTGGCTGGAAGGCAGATCTGGAGGGGGGGAAGGGGCGGCGAACTGGTACGGGTAGGAGAAGATCAGGGATGAGGAGGTAAGGCTGTTGAAGGCGGGAGGAAGAACGAGCATTCGTGGCGTTGTGGGAATGGGGAAGGAAGGCGGCAACGATTCTGGGGGGAGCGGCGGCTTAATGGACTGGAGTTAGGGTTAGCAGGGAAGGAGGAGAAGAGTCGGAGGTTGAGGACGATGGGCAGACAGTAGTGTTATGGGGGAGCGACAGGGAGAGGGGGAAGTGAGAGTCTGTCGGTTGGAGGGAAGAGAAGAATGAGGGTTTTTGTTTTTGGCAGTTGAGGAAGGAGAGGGAGATTCGGCCTAGGGTTTCACACCGAGACTTCACACCAACATTCGGCTTCACAGCAAAAATTAGCTAACAAAGTATTTCATTCAATTCTTCATTATCTTTTTATTTTGATTACAACAGTGCTTTTATAGAGCAATTACAAAATCTCTCAAAATCAATAAGATTTCTCAAATCACTCAAATACTAAAAACTGATTAACTACTAAACTTGACCCAAAATTCGAAATCCAAAATTCAAAATTCAAAAATTAAAATACTACCAAAATAGAAAAATTCCTCAAATTTCTCACAATTAAAACTAAATTAAGATCTAATCGAACTTGCCAAATCTTCCTTATTGAAAACTAAAATAAAAAGAAAGTCAAATAACAAATATGAAAATTGCTATTATTGTCCTCATCATGGATAGCACATCCTATAATATTCATATACTTTCTAGCATATCATGTGAATCATATTCAAACTCATTGTTCATATTTTACTGATCACAGGTCCTTTTGCGGATAATGAAATTGCGAAGGTATCATGGACGTGTTCAGTTCGTTCCTGCTCCTGGGTATGAAGCATTTGGTGAACCTCTGGAGCACAACAGGAACGGGGAAGTAGTCAGCAGTACATCAGCGCAAAGTCATGGGAATGATTCTCCAGCCGAGCAAGGTGGTTATCAGGGTCCTTCAATTTGCTCCAATAGTTTAGAATGGAGATATCTAGATGGCCCATTTGTTAATGTTTGGCTTAACAATGTCCCCTGGTCTGGTGAAGACATAATGCCTGCACCTGAAGCAAAGGTTGTTCTTTTGGTCATCATTGGGAATATTTTCTTTCTTGCTGTTGTCATTTTGTTTTAACTGATGATTTGTATAAAAGTACATTGTGTTTCTTGGAATTTGTTGCAGTTCTCAGATGGCTACCTTGATGTGGTTATAACTCGGGACTGTCCAAAATCAACCATGCTATCGTTGATGTTGAAGATGAATGATGGAAGCCATGTCAAATCGCCGTATGTTATGTACTTTAAGGTGTGTCACTATGTTTAAGAAAGCAAGTATTCTCTTGATTAATGCTTATCTGGTGCTTAGCAGAAGATTTGAAACCAACCATGGATTCATGGATTTTGTTTGGACTTTTCGAATCAACGGTAGTTACTTTTTCAGAAAAGGAAAGCTTTAAAGCCACCTAGATAGAAAACTGTGATTATTATGAAAAACTTCCATTGCGAGAGCATATGTGTGTGGTTGGACTTGAAGGCTTAGTATTCTGTTAGAAGTGAACAGTGAGTTTTATATTTACCGGATAGGACCACCATCAGATTAATCTGAATGGCCTACTGGTGGTTCATTCTTGATCGAGCTGGTGTTTGCCCCTGATAGTTGTTAAAAAAATAAATGCATATCTCAGTTTTGTCACTGGTCGGTCAAAATTTGCACCCTTTTCAGCCGTGAGGTTGAGTTTTCCCCATTTTTTATCCCGATCTCCACCTTTCTAGCAACCTCTGCTTGTGTAGGAACATACATACCACTTACATGTCTTGGTATGTTAATTCATTAGCTAATAACTTCATATATAATGTGATATGACACAAGTCTCTGAATCATACAGGTGAAGGCATTCAGGCTAGAGCCAGGGCAGCGGGTAGGAAACTCCAAGAAGGGAGGCATCATCGACTCTGATGGAGAGGTTCTTGCGAGGGGGGATGGGACCCATGAGTGCCATCAGCGTTCCGGTGATCTTATGACATATGGCCCTCCCATCGAGATGTTCGTCGACAAAGGCCTGGCAACCATTTTCTCCCCCAAGCAATGAAATTCTTCTTCTTTTTCTATGTCAATTTACTTTTCTTTCTTTGGAACTGTCATGTGCTGATGTGATTATGCATGCTCGTACAAATGAGAGCGTGAAAGGAAGAAAAATATTTTAGTGCCATCCTTCCCTTTCTTATGGAGCATTGTATATAATATTGGAATACTGCGTATATAGTATATAAGCATTGCTAAGTTATTTAACAAAATAAGGGGCCAAGAAATAAAATCCATTTGATTAGATCCGATATGCCAGCGGAGTAAGTCTCAATGTTCGTCTATATATTATAATCTTGTTTTATGATGTCTCTAGTTGCATAATGGCATGTTTTTTGGTGTTTAAATGCTTTTAATATGTATGATGTTATGCTAGGCATGTTTTGTCTCGTCAACGTCTAGTTGCATAATGGCATTTTATATGACCCATCTCAAACCTGCAGCCCATTACTGTAGCGGGTCGAATCTGATCTACGATTGATACGAGTTGCCGTGTGAGCATCTTTGATCGCGGAATTATCAAAGGTGGGTTGAGAAGAGGATGACAGAAACACAAGCACGATACAGTATATGGCGAATGAAATTACCTTCTCTAGATTATGAGTATGAAAAGATTACAATTCCTCTCTCACAATCTCACTAGAATCGAGAATAAACTCTCAATTCTCACTAAACCCTAATACAATGATTAGAATCTTTCTTAATTACCTCTCTGATTGTTTAGAAACCCTAAAACAATAATTTATATAGGTGTACAAACATGGATGACAATTTGGTAAATAACCAGACTCAAAACCAACAGGAATTCGTGTGAACAGAAACCCAAACGAACCAGGAAAACAGGAATTCGTGTGAACAGAAACCCAAACGAACCAGGAAACCATCGATGAGTCGACTCGTCCGAAACTGGACAAAACTCACGTGAACAGAAACCCAAACGAACCAGGAAACCATCGATGAGTCGACTCGTCCGAAACTGGACAAAACTCACAAACCAGCGATGAGTCGACTCATGACAGTCATGAGCTCAACCTGATAAGTCGACTCATGACTGTTATGAGTCGACTCACAGGCTAAAAACTGAATACTTCGATTCTTGCTCGTCGTCTCGTTCCACGCTTCCTCCTGCGTTCCCTTGTACTGTTTGACACCTCTATTCTCATGTTATCATGAGAATCATCTATCTTTAAGCTCCCATAAGGATCGCTAAGTTCCGAAGAGAAGATACACCCGTATCATGAGTCCCCTCTTTAGGATCTTGAAGTCCCGTTCAAGTTAGAACTTCTGCTGAGGAAACTCTTGAGCTCCTCCATCTTTTCTGCACCACCTGGCCTTACTAGGAATCCGGCCTCGACGTCCGATCGGAAACAACTCATTCGTCCCGCATCTCGTCGTAGTCACTGTTCGCTCTAAGTTACAATCCTTTGTCGATGGCTTTTCTGAAAGTCTAATACACAGCGAGACAAACTTCTTGCTTGCATTCACTAATCTCTTCGCTCGCATTACCGTCCCCAAGCTTGTCTCCTTCGGAAGAGATGCCGAACGAAATATGAACTTTACATCATTCTCAGTGAAGGTGTACTTCTGAGCCCGCCTCTCGTAGATCGCACATCTATCCCATAAGTACGGATTGCCCAGTATAATCTGACAAACATCCAATGGAACAACGTCGAACGTGACCTCGTCAATATACGACTCGTGGAGCGCAAATCTGACAGTGCCTTGATCAACTACACTCAGTTTCTCCTCCTTCTGAATCCACCTCAATGGATAGGGCTTCAGATGCTTGACCGTCTTCAGACCCAGCTTCTGAACCAATACCTCGGATATCAAATTCTTCTCGCTGCCCGAATCAACAATGGCATCAACCAAACTGGTCTTCACTTGCAACTTAAGAACAAAGAGTTGCTCTCTCGGGTTGTCGTCCTCTTTCGTGGTCTGCTTCCCCGTCATAAGGTTGAGACTGTTGTTGGGCTCTGTCATCCCCAGGACTTCTTTCGAACCTTGAGCTATCATGTATGTCTTTTTCTCCTCCTTCTTCTTCAACCCTCTTAGTTTGAGATGATGATACTTCTTCCAGCACCGATCAACTTCGTGTTCTGTCTTCTCGCAGTGACTACATATCAGTCCTGCTTTTCCTGCATCACCCTTCTTCTTCTCCTCCTTAGATTGAGAACCAATAGACTCGTCTTCCGTCTATTTGGAGTCTCCTTTAGCCTCGTTGCCCTTCTTTTGCTTGCCCTCGATGGCGTTGACCTTCACGCTCGCCTCTGTAATAGTCTCGACCGTGAATAACTTCATCTCCTTCCGGATGTAATCGCTCAATCCCACCATATACTTCATAAACACAGAATATTCCTCTGTCGCAATGTTGAGGACCATCGCCTGCTGCTGGAACTCCGTGGTGTATTCTTGAACTGTTTGATTGACCCTTTGGCGCAAGCCGTACCACTTGTACCAACGCTCTTCAAGGAATCCTACCGGGTAGAACTGCTTCCTTAGTAACTCCTTGAACTTGTTCCACGATACCACCTTTTTCTCCTGCTTGAAGTAGGATTTCCACCACGTCAACGCGTGCCCTGAAAGCTTCAAAGTCGCGAACACAATCTTCTCTTTCAACGAATAGCCATAAAGAGTAAAATACGTCTCCATCCGCTCGATCCAGTCATCAAGCCTCTTGATGTCAACACTCCCATCATAAACAGGAACCTCCACCTTGAAGTCAATCTTCAGGTTTTGATAAGAATTCTTACCCCCTTGATGCAACACAGTCTTAACGGTCTCCTCCTCCTCGTGGAATCTGAATCTACTCTCTCCACGTCGGACTCAACAATTTTCTTCGAAGAAGATTCACCTTGTTTGTCACTTCCATGGATAAGACTGACGAGTTGTGTGAGAGTCGAACCTATCGTCTCGATCTGCTTCTCCAATGCATCAATCCTCGCTGAATTGTCCCCTTCAGTCATCTTCTTCTTCCTTAAAACCTGGACTCCTTCCAATGAAATAAGGATCTCGCCAAGCTTCCTGTATTGGGATCGAGTAAGGACCATACACAGGATGCCCCTTCACGGGATCTGATGCTCTGATACCAACTTGATACGAGTTGTCGTGCGAGCACCTTTGATCACAGAATTATCAAAGGTGGGTTGAGAAGAGGATGACAAAAACACAAGCATAATTCAGTATATAGCGAAGGAAATTACATTCTCTAGATTATGAGTATGAAAAGATTATAATCGCTCTCTCACAATCTCACTAGAATCGAGAATAAACTCTCAATTCTCACTAAACCCTAATACAATGATCAGAATCTCTCTTAATTACCTCTCTAATTGTTTAGAAACCCTAAAACAATCATTTATATAGGTGTACAAACATAGATGGCAATTTGGCAAATAACCAGACCCAAAACTAACAAGAATTCGTGTGAACAGAAACCCAAACGAACCAGAAAACCATCGATGAGTCGACTCATGACTGAGATGAGTCGACTCCTCCGAAACTGGACAAAACTCACAAACCAGCGATGAGTCGACTCATGACAGTCATGAGTCAACTCAACCTGATGAGTCGACTCATGACTGTTATGAGTCGACTCACAGGCTAAAAACTGGATACTTTGAATCTTCTGCTCGTCGTCTCGTTCCACGTTTCCTCCTGCGTTCCCTTATACTATTTGACACCTCTATTCTCATGTTATCATGAGAATCATCTATCCTCAAGCTCCCCATAAGAATTGCTAAGTTCCGAAGAGAAGATACACCCGTATCAACGATACCCTCTCACTTGACCTAGGTGAGCAAGCAGCCGCTTGATCTACGAAGCCCTCTCGCTTGACCTATGAAGACCACCAAATGAGATGGGCATCTATGTGGGCGAGCAGACTCGCTTGACCCGTATGATGGGCCCGCTTAAATTAAGTTTTCTCGTTTCTATACAAACACTTTTATTACACTTTGTTATAATTTCTTTTGTTCTATTTTTTTTTAACTAGTGCAGCAATTATTTTTTGCCCGTGGACATATAACTGGCTTCAAGCTAAGTCTTTTTGTTTGCGATATTTCCCTCTGGCAGTGTATAAAAATATACCATTTTACTTAATAAAATTATTTTTCCTCACTTCTTATAATGGTTAGACGGTTAATTTGTTAATTTCATGTAATTTTTAAGTGTTAAAGAATACTTAGAAAACTATTACAAAATAACAATAGTGAGATAGGTGGGCTAGCCTGTGTTGTGGCCCACCCCGCTTAATCCTGAACCCGCGAGTGGGTTGGGACGAGCTCTAGGCTTGAAAATAAGCAACTAAAGACAGTCAACTGGTATCGTTACGAGCCAGGAGTTGGATTGTCACACTGCTAATTAAGCCCACATGGGCCAGCTCATGGGATGAGCCAACATGCCTCATATATGGGTGGATAGAAAGTTTGGTGGACAACTACCTCTTGTCCACTTAAGTTGACATAAGTTCACGCGCGCGCGCGCGCGCGCGCGCGCGCGCACACACACACACACACACACACACACATATATATATATATATATATATATATATATATATATATATATATATATATA
>NC_033800.1:150553107-150639875 GCF_001876935.1 Asparagus officinalis | reverse complement strand
ATATATATATATAGAAAAACTTATGTCAACTTAAGTGGACGTCCACTAAGTTTCTTAGTCATTGATGATCACTTGATTGAGCTATATTGTGGATGATCCGCTCCGTTGAACTTGATCTACATATTCTAAAACCTCAACACACCAAATTTGGGGTGAACCCGTCGTTGTTTGACCCTCCGTCGAGCCACGTAAAAAGTTCTATTCATTTGAAACCGTTAAAAATTAATACGAGTGGATGAAGGATCAAACCATGACAGGTTCACCCCAAATTTGGTGTGTTGAGGTTTTAGAATATGTAGATCAAGTTCAACAGAGTGGATCATCCACAATGTAGCTCAATCAAGTTATCATCAATGACTAAGAAACTTAGTGGACGTCCACTTAAGTTGACATAAGTTTCTCTCTCTCTCTCTCTGAAAAGGCATAACTGTGTAGCAGAAGACACTGAGGGGTGTTCTGAATGTGGTATGTATTTTGTCGTCTGGGTACATCTTGATTTGATTCTAACCCGAAAACCCTTTCATGAAGGACATTCTCTCAAATCCGCACGTGTTGTCAATAATAACATCCGTGATGGGAAGAGGGAAATCATCCTTTCGATAAGCGGTGTTTAGGTCTCTGAAGTCAATATAGATCCTGATTTTCCTATTCTTTAAGGACTGGTACGATATTTACTAGATAATCAGGATGTTGTTCTTCTCGGATAAAACCCGAGTCAATTAGCTTTTTAACTTCATACTCGATCGCTTCCATAATTTACAGACGAAACCCTCTTTGTTGTTGCTTGATAAGTTTTGCATCTGGTTTGATGTTAAGGTAATGGACTGCCACATTTGGATCAAGTCCTGGCATATCTTCATAATTCCAGACGAAAACATCTATGTATTCCCTAATGTGGGCAATCAACTCTTTCTTCTCATCTGGTGGAAGACTATAGCTGACGAATATTAGTTTTGGATTCGCTTCGTCACCCATGTTCAACTGGAGCACTTTGTCTTCGGTGGGAGGTTCTCTTTGCTCGAACCGGTCCCCATATTGAATATTCAAGTGATGGATCCACAGGTCTTTCCTAGTTGGTAATTGATCGTCTTCCTTCATTATGGTGGGATCGACTGTGGACATGTTTGACATTAGCCCTTTTGAACACCTCTCTAAGGCTGACGTCAAAGTCCCAGCCTGAAGAATCTGATGAGTATCCATCCTTATTTACTAATTGGTCGACGATCTACCAGCAACATTCATCATCGAATGAAGAGACATAGCCTAAACCTCTTCTGTGGCCATAATAATTGTCTGGTTTCCCTTTGGGACATAAGTTGCTTTGTTCGGAACTCGAGGACCTCAGCTGAAACAAAGACCCTTCCCAAGTCAGAAGTCATATCCCTATTTTTCATGAGGTAACGCACTATTGGTCCGTATTTGAACAAGTGAGGACCTGGTTTTTCATCATCACTATCTTTCTTCGAGAAGGGATTGGATGGTGGAGATGTTTCTCCTTTGCCGAAGACTATCTCTTTTTCACCCCCCCACCTTAGCTGGAAGGACAAGAGTTGTTCCAAATGAGTTTTGGACATGCTTCTTCGTCATACAAGACGACTGAAGCGGCACATATATGTCAGAATTATCATAACCCCTGCATTATATTATCAAGACAAATCGAATACTCTAAATCGTTATTTATTATTTCTTTGGCAAGTTGCCAATTACAGCTCCATCTGACGATTCACCATCGTCAAGATTGCCTACAAATGGTACAATGTCATTTAGTACAAAATCTCCATTATAATCAGGCTTAGCTTCGGTATCAGTTTCTTCTCCAATGTCTGTGCCTTAGGCCGATGATTCAGTATCGGATTCAGCATCGTAAAAAAGGGTGTCAGTAAAGTAGTTTTCTAACGCCTTAAATAGTTGCTTATCCGCGACCACCGTCTTGATCTCATTATTTGTGTCTATATATTTTAGACACCGATGGAGGATAGAGGGGACTATAATATTATTATGGATCCAGGGTCGATCCAATAGTAAGTTATAGGAGGTTTCCGCATCGATCACGTAGCACGTGACCTCGGACCTTAAATCCCCAAGTTGGCACTTCACCCGGATTTTACCCAATGGTCTGGACCCATTGGTATTGAATCCGTAGATAATGGTGCCTGTCGAAGCTAACTTACTGGAAGTGATTCCGAGATTGTACATCAATTGGAGTGACATGATGCTGACAGCGGAACCCGGATCGACTTGGATCCGGTTGATAACGGTGGAGCCGATGTGTCCGGTGAAATACAAAGGACCATCATGCTTCGAATTTCTCACTTGCATGTTATTCTTGGTGAAGGTAATATAAGGGAACTGCTTGGCCGCCAAATTACAATGTTGAACTAGTGGTTCCGCTTCTTCGGGGATTGGCTTTATTTGAGTAAGGAATACATCAGAATCAGCCAAGACTTCTTGCAGAGCCTCCCTAGTGTCTTTGGAAAGGCATAATAACTCGTATAGAGTTATCCTCGCTGGGATGTTAGCTAGCTAAGTCATAACATCAAAGCGGTATGGTGTGCTTGAACTTCCCGGTTTATCTCTTCCAATCGGACGATTGAATCGAGACTGCTTCGGATTCTGAACCTCTTGGTGTTGGGGCTCTTTCTCCTTTTTCCTGTTAGTTGGTTGTTGCTGGGGTTTCTCAGCAGTTGCAAGGGGAGTTGTAACCACCCTAGCTCAAGCAACATTTTAGTATTTGGATTATAGACTTCGGGATACTTATATTGGTATTCGTTCCCACTCCTGGTAGCAAAGACTTATTGTTCATCTTCAGAAAGTGAGAAGGTAGGGATACATTTATCATCTTTCCCAGGAATTGCTATGGCGAGACAGCAAGATTTATCCTTACTCTTGGACTTCTTCTTGGACAAGGACCCATCCCATTGTTCATCTTTGAGCAAATTTGGATGGACCCAAAGAATTTCGTCGTTAGGGACCGTGTGCTGTACAAGCCCCTTCTGGCGTTGTCCATGGGGATCGTCAATAACAGTCTTCATCTCCACCTTTGATATGGGTTCTGGTTGAAACCATGATAGAGGGACAAAACCAAAGCAGATAAAAACTGCATTTGCGCCCACCTTCCTCTTTGGGCTGTTTTGCAGTGATGACGCCAACGTCAATTAAGGCTTGGATTTTGTCCTTAACAGTTGATGCGGCATAAACATGTACCAAAAATGTTGCAAGTGCATAACTGTGTCAAGTTATAGTATAAAGATATCGATCCCACGAGGAAGGTGTTTTGTAGGAGAAAATATAAAATTGGTTCTTATGTTGTGTGCGTAACAAATAAGGGTGATGAGTGAATGTGATTGTGGAGAGATTGAGAGAATAAAATGATTGTGTAAATAAATATATTTGAGAGTGGAAGTGATAATATAAATGTGATCAACAAGGAAAGAAGAAAAAATCAAGAACAAATAAAAATCAAGAATGAAAAATAAAATTCAAGAAAGTAAAGATGGTGGATTCAATTAAAGATATGGATAATCTAAAATTAAACCCACTTCTTAGAAAAGGGTGATTCCCTGGAGGGTTCTAGCCTAAAGGCGAATCAAAAAAAATAAAAATAAACAAAAAAAAAACTAAATCCAAGAGAGTTCTAGCCTCAAGGTGAATAGTATAAAAAATTAAAATCTAACTACAAAATAAATTACAAAATCTAAACGAATAGTATAAAAAATTAAAATCTAACTACAAAATAAATTACAAAATCTAAACTACAAAATAAATTACAAGAATTAAATACAAGAAAATAAATCTACTCTATAAGCATAAAATAAATCTAAGACCAAGTGCAATGGCAAGGCAACTCAAAAATTATTACATCCAATAGCAAGACAAATTGAAAGGCAAATGAAAAAGTTGGAGAGAGAAAGACAATGGAAGGCAAATTTTGCCTTTGTGTTAAATTTCTTGTTGGGCCCCGCGTGTCATAAAGTTTTTACAATTATTCTCACCTTGTTTTTAAATGACTGTTTTGATCAATAATTACTCAAAATTAATTTTTTATTTTTTCACCACTATTTATTATTTTTCAAGATCTATTAATAGAGCTTGAGTTTGTGTTATTTGGACAAAGCAAATAAAACTTAAATTTTTTACTTAATTATCATGATTGAGTGATGTGGACGAAAGATAAAGTGAAAAACTTTTTGAAAAATTAGTTGTTGTGGAATTGAAAGGCAATTGAAAAAGGCAAGTGATGTGGAGGGAGAATAAAGTGAGGTGGAAGGAGAGAGAAAGGTAATTTTTACCTTGCCATTGAAGATGGTCTAATCTATAAGCATGAAATAAATCTAAGGTAAGAGGGTTCTAGCCTCTTGGCTATTTAATAAGAAAATAAAATCTAACTACAAGCATAGAAATAAATCTAAACTAATAAGCAATAAAAAAAAATAAAAGAGAAAAGAAATGCAAACCTCCAAATAATTCTTCATCTCCATCTTTATCATCCAACAAAGAGAAGAAATATTTAAAGTGGTGAAAAAATTATTTTATTAATTGTAACAAAAGTTACAAATTTGGAAGGCCTTCTCAATTAAGAGTGTCCCTCCTCTCCAAAAAGAGTTACAAAAATTTTTATGCCTCTAACCCCTCACTCTTTACCCCTATTTATAGTAAACATCAATGAATGAGAGCCATTGGATTGAATCCTTATCCAAAACCATCAAAAATCAGCCATTGATCTGTAACTAATTCGTAGCTATCGATACCAGTATCGATGCTGGCATCGATGTCCAATCAAAAATCTACCTACACAGATGGATTCATCTCGTCGAGATAGGCGATTTTTATATATGATATGTTAAATTCCGCCTTCTGGATTGAGAGATATCGTCGTTTCTTTACACCCAACCATCTTGAATATATTTTGTTTTCATATTTGATTTTTTTCTTTTCTCCGGCTTCTACAAGCTACTCGGCTTGATTCTGTGCTTGAGATTTTTGGCTCTTGCTTGTGTTCTTCATTTAATTCATGAGCTTTTGTTGAGAGATGAGATTTTTGGGCTTTATTCTTCATTAACTTGCAATTAAAGATAAAAACAATTATTAGTGATATATTTATTCATTAAAAATAGATAATGAGGGTATAAAATTATAATAAAATGTGATTATCAAATACCCCAACATCTAAACTTTTGCTAGTCCTCTAGCAAAGAAAGAAAAAGAAAAGAAAACTTAACTCACTTTCGTAGGAATCGCGGTTGTATTTAGCGCATACAACAAGCCTTTAAACCCCTAGGTTACCCTAGTGGATGAGTTGTAGTCTCGTGAGGGTTTGCAGTGAATATACCCATAAAATTCGGTCAACTTGCTAAATTAAAGAAGTCAGTGAATAACTAAATTCATTTGATAACTTTAGACAATCTAATTGAAGCTAGTTATCACTCAAGAAAACATTTTTATATATAACTCTAAGGTAAATTTTCTAGAAAACCTTCTCATTATAGCAATACAAAACCAAGCCAAACTTAGAAATTTAATTTAAAAGTTTTGAAAAGAACATGTTAACTCTTTGTTTAAAATAATATTTAAGTTGCTTGATCTAAAATATTTTTCAAGATCATATATACAAATATAACTATATATATAAAATATTTATTAGTATTTTTATTATTTTATTTTATTTTATTTTATTTTATTTTTTTAACTCTTTCTTCTTTGGTGATTTTTTTTGTACTTTAACGGGTTTTCTAAGCGACCATTTAATGAGTTTTGGGCCAATGGATCCCAACCCAATGGGGCTTAGGTCATTAAGTATGAAAATACTCATTGAGCTTAATTACTCGGTCATCTTAGACTTTATAAGATAGAATCACCTTGAATTTAAGAGTTTTTATTTTTCTTTCTTTCTTTCTTTCTTTCTTTTTTCATTTGGTGCCCATTTTTCACATTCTTCTTTTACAATTTTTTTTATGTGTATATGTATATATTATGGAAAATATGTAAGTCAAGACACTTTAAAAAATTATTTTTAACTCTAAGCTAAGCATGCATAAATTCCATTATTTTAAATAAAAATCTATGTTAAGGCTTAAGTAAAGTATACTACTTTGAAAATCATTTCTTAATAAATTTATTTAGAATTATCATAAAAGGTAAAGTTGAGTAAATAACAAACTAGAGATTAGAAAATTTAAATTTTATCAAATAAATTAATTATTACATAAATCTATTAATTTGGCAAGTGATGATATTTTTATAATTTTTTAAGAAAAAGGAAAAAAATGATAAAAATGTAACTAAAAATATAAAATAAAGAGAAAAAATAACTAATCCCCACACACCCCCCCTAAATTTTGCATTATTTTCAATGCAAACTTTATGATGCATAAAGTAAAACAGATAAGAAGTGAAGTACTTATATTTGGTCGGCTGATAAAAATTTGCAATTACCTTTGGTCTGAGGAGGATGGAATCAAAAATTTATTATTCTTTTTTTTTCTTTTTTTCTTTTTCTCTTTTTTTCTTTTTTTTCTCTTTTTTTCTTTTTTTCTTTTTTTCTTTTTTTACAACCGAATAAGAAACTCTCGAATGAGAGAAGAATGATTTCTTTTTATTATTCTGAAATAAAACAAAACAAACAATATAGAATGAAGGGTTCAACATGAAGAGTTCGTATTCTACATTGAATCCTACCTATTGTTGAAAATTCTTCCCTGGATTTTAAACAAATTCAGAATGATATAATCAATAATGTAAAATTCTAAGCATTTCGGGGTGTTCAATAATTCTTGCAACCAAGCATTTCGGGGTGTTCAATAATTCTTGCAACAAAGTAAGGTATGTATTATTGGTGTCATGCATTTTGTATTTCTTAATGAACTTAGACTCTTGTACTGTAAATTTTTGTTTTCTAACAACCAATTCTTCTGTAGCATTTTCCTCAACCCCAAGATTCATGGTTGAGTTCTAAAAATTTGGTTGATTATTCTCCAAGAATCTAAGTTCATCAAGAAAGAGTTCTTCAAAATTTAATTCAAGGCAGCAAATATTTAACACAGTTTCATCATTCTCGATAACCTGATCCGCTTCTTCTAAAAACTCCAACTCTTCATCAAAAATTTTCTCAAAACTGAAATCGGACTCTTCTTCTTCTTCTTTTGATCTTTCCTGAATGTAATTTATTTCTGGAGGCTGATTATTTGGTTGGTCCTCTGGATTAAAAATGTTGAGATCAGCAGTCAAATTCCTAAAGGACAGCTTCATTTAACCAGTTCTACAGTTGATGAGAGCATTAGAAGTGGCTAAGAATGGTCGTCCTAAGATGATAGGTGTCTGTCCTTTGGGATTAGAAACGGGCTGTGTTTCTAAGACTATGAAATCTACTGGAAAAATAAAATCTCCAACCTTAATCAGAACATCCTCTAACTCACCCATAGGGACCTTGACTGATCTATCAGCCAACTGCAAAGTGCAGCGGGTTAGGTTTAGTGCACCTAGACCCAATTGTTGGTAGACTAAATATGAAAGCAAATTGACACTAGCCCCTAAGTCTAAAAGCACCTTATCAATGTGAGTATTATCAATGACACATGAAATGATAGGAGAACCTGGATCCTTACGTTTCAAAGGTATGAGATTTGAGAGCATATCACTGATATTGGCTGCTAAAAAGACTTTCTTTGGAACATTTATTCTCCTCTTCTTAGTGCATAATTCTTTTAAAAATTTGGCATAAGATGGAATTTGTTCAATTACATCTAAGAAAGGAATATTGACCTTAATCTGCTTGAATGTTTCTAGGATCTTCTCCTCTTGAGGGGAGTGTTTCCTAGGCCTGAGTCTATCTGGAAAATGAGCAACTGGTCTAAACCTATCAAAAACAGGCTCAGGTTCGGGTTCAGGTTCTTGATCATCTGAGGGGGTGATTGTTGAATAGATTCATCAGAAGGAGAAGGAGAAGGAATTTGTACTGGATCAAAAGTTTGATTGAAAGGAGTTCTCACTTGATTATCGACCTGTCTACCTAACCGAAGTGAATGAATTGTATTCACTTGAGCTTCATAGGATGAACTGCATCCTGTGTCCTTAGGGTTGACCACGGGTTGACTCAGAATTTTTTTTCTCTCTTTTACTCACGACACTAGCTAGTTGACCAAGTTGGGATTCTAATCTAGCTATAGCTTGAGTGTTAGAGTTGAGCATTTGTCCGGTTGATCGCATAAAGGAATTCAGAGTGCTGGACGTTTGAGTCAATATATTCATGGTTTGAGTTGAGGCCTTAATTATGGTTTCCAAATCCCTTTCCAAGACATTGAGATGTTTATCCTGATCTGGATTGTGACGAGTCTGAATTACAACTTGATGAAGAGGAGACTGATTTTGATACGGCAGATTGGGTTATTGAAATTGTGGATGAGAATTGAAAGGAACTGTGTTTCCCCTAGGAAATTATTGGTTTGAAGAGAGAGTGAAATTTTGAGTTCCGGAGTGAGTTCCCTGATTACATGCAAAGTTTGGGTGATTTCTCCAACCTGGGTTGTAGGTTGAAGAGAATTGATCATTTGCGTAACGCTGGAATGTAGCGTTGACCTGTCCTAATGGCTGATTATTTTCTAAGAGAGGACATTCTTCTGAAACATGATATGGTGACAGACAGTTGTGACATCATGAGGCTAAAACATGATTGATTTGAGATGGGGCTCTTTCCTTAATTTCTAAGGCTTTTAACCTCCGCAGAATCGTAGCCATCTTCGCTTCAGAAGCAATGTTTGACTCCAAGGAAAGACCACTAGACTTAGAATGGGGAACTGATGAAACCCTGCCATCACAGTGTTCCCATTGCATTGTTTTCTCGGATAGACCCTCTACAAATTCTCAAGCTTCGTCGGCATTTTTCCTTATGAAATCCCCGTGGCACATTAATTCTAAGGAAGTTTTTACGGAATAATCTAATCCCTCATAAATTATTTGCCATAATTGTCATTTTTCTAAACCGTGATGAGGACATTGGACGAGAAGATCTTTAAATCGGTCAAAATACTTCCAAAAAGGTTCTCCCAGGATAATTTTAAAATTCATGATGTTGTTTCTTAGCTTCACCGTTTTATGGATAGGAAAAAAAATCTTAAGAAAAACGATGATAAATTCCTCCCAAGTAGTGATGGAATTTACGGGTAAGCTATACATCTATTTTTTTGCTTTGTCTTTGAGAGCAAATGGAATAAATCTGAGTTTGATCGCATCTTCTATTAATTCTCTTATTTTAATCATAATACACACTTCCTCAAATTCCGAGATAAAAATATATGCATCTTATGTTTTATTTCTAAGGAATTTGGGAAGCATGTTTATGTAATGCGGTCTAAGCTCAAAATTTATTCCATTTGTTTCGGGGAGCCTAATGCAAGAGGGGATTGCATTCTTAATGGGATAGCACATATCTTGAAGAATCATTTGTTTCGGGGAGCCTAATGCAAGAGGGGATTGCATTCTTAATGGGATAGCACATATCTTGAAGAACGAGTGGATTAAGATACGCAATTTCTATGATTGGTTCAAAGTAAATTAATCGATGTGTATTATCCCTAATCCACAGTTGCATACACTAAAACTATTTCTTTTTATACTTTTTTTATAGAAGTTAGTTTTTTTTAATGAAGAGAGAATGGAAAAAGAGGAAAATCCTAACTAAAACAAATCAAAATCAATCACTTTTCAATCACTCTAACTCTAGGGTTAAGCCTAACTCAACTAGACTAGCTCCTAACCAAAAACTCCTAAAGTAAAAAGATTATTAAAGTTTTACCCGGGTAGTTAGCCAGGTAAGGATAGTACTAGAGGGTGATCAGAGATTAATTAAGTATTTCGTTCCTTACGGAGTGCTTTACGCAATCCCTAAACATTGACTTAGACACTAACTAATCCAAGAAAACTTAAACTGGTTCACTTAAGGATTCTTTGTTCCATATTGAGCTCGAATCCTTAGGGCCAACGTCTAATGAGTTTTATTTGGCTTGGGTGGTGTAGTGAGGAATTAGTGATTTTTGAGCTAAGGGAAGGGTGATGAAATCCCTCACATTATATTGAATATGGGGTTTTGCCCTGAAAAATACTTTTAAGTGTGTGCCAAATCAAGATGCTCAAATCACTTGGTGAATTCCTACTAACAATATGAAATGCAACCCTATGAATTAAAAGCAACTAAAAAGGATGGAAATAAAAAAATATTTTTTAATTAGGGTTAACAATCAAACAAATGAGAAGGGAAAAATTGTTTGAATTTATTATCTTGTTAGTAAATATCAAAGTGGAGGGTGAATTTTATTATGGTCAACGAAAATAAAATCTTTTTTTAAGTCCTAATTGTCTCTAATTGTGAAGAAGTAGCTAAAGGGTGGAATTAAAAATTCTAGAAATAAGAGTTACTTACAAGCAAATCTTCAAATCCTAGTTCTCCAATCCGCGATCTTCAAGCTCCAAGCATTTCATTCACAATAAACACACAAGTTAAAGAACCAAAATAATTAAAACCTACTTAAGCACCTTCCCCTGCAACGACACAAAAAACTTGATGCGGCATAAACATGTACCAAAAATGTTGCAAGTGCACAGCCGTGTCAAGTTATAGTATAAAGATATCGATCCCACGAGGAAGGTGTTTTGTAGGAGAAAATATAAAATTGGTTCTTATGTTGTGTGCGTGACAAATAGGAGTGATGAGTGAATGTGATTGTGGAGAGATGGAGAGAAAAAAAATGATTGTGTAAATGAATATATTTGAGAGTGGAAGTGATAATATAAATGTGATCAATAAGGCAAGAAGGAAAAATCAAGAACAAATAAAAATCAAGAATGAAAAATAAAATCCAAGAAAGTAAAGATGGTGGATTTAATTAAAGATATGGGTAATCTAAAATTAAACCCACTTCTTAGAAAAGAGTGATTCCTTAGAGGGTTCTAGTCTAAAGGCAAATCAAAAAAAATAAAAATAAACAAAAAGAAAAAATAAACCCAAGAGGGTTCTAGCCTCAAGGTGAATAATATAAGAAATTAAAATTTAACTACAAAATAAATTACAAAATCTAAACTACAAAATAAATTACAAGAATTAAATACAAGAAAATAAATCTACTCTATAAGCATAAAATAAATATAATCTATAAGCATGAAATAAATCTAAGGCAATAGGGTTCTGCAAGAAAATAAATCTACTCTATAAGCATAAAATAAATATAATCTATAAGCATGAAATAAATCTAAGGCAATAGGGTTGTAGCCTCTTGGCTATTTAACAAGAAAATAAAATCTAACTACAAGCATAGAAATAAATCTAAACTAATAAACAATAAAAAAGAAATAAAAGAGAAAATAAAATGCAAACCTCCAAATAATTCTTCATCTCCATCTTCATTGTCCAACAAAGAGAATAAATATTTAAAGTGGTGAAAAAAATATTATATTAATTGTAACAAAAGTTATAAATTTGGAAGGCCTTCTCAACTAAGAGTGGTCCTCCTCTCCAAAAGGAGTTATAAAAAATTTCACACCTCTAACCCCTCACTCTCTATCTCTATTTATAGTAAACATTAATGAATGAGAGCCCTTGGATTGAATCCTTATCCAAAACCATAAAAAATCAACCATTGATCTGTAACTGATTCGTAGCTATCGATACCAGCATCGATGCTGACATCGATGTCGGTATCGATGCCAGCATCGATGCTGGCATTTATGTCCAATTAAAAATCTACCTCCACAGATGGCTTCGTCTCGTCGAGATAGGCGATTTTCATATATTATATGTTAAATTCTGCCTTTCGGATTGAGAGATATCGTCGTTTCTTTACAGCCAACCATCTTGAATATATTTTGTTTTCATATTTGATTTTTTTATTTTCTCCGGCTTCTACAAGCTACTCGGCTTGATTCTGGGCTTGGGATTTTTGGCTCTTGCTTGTGTTCTTCATTTAATTCATGAGCTTTTGTTGAGAGATGGGATTTTTGGGCTTTATTCTTTATTAACCTGTAATTAAAGATAAAAATAATTATTAGTGATATATTTATTCATTAAAAATAGATAATGAGGGTATAAAATTATAATAAAATGTGATTATCAATAGTGTATCACATCTTAGTGGGATGATGGATCCACCTATGAAATGCACAATATCTTGGATCTGTCATCCTCTTAGCTTCCTCGTCATTAGTGATTGGAGGCAACTTGATTTTGTTGTTATCCAGGAGGTATTTGAAGATAACAGGAACTTCATTTTCCTTAAAGGAGTATTCCTTTAGAAATTTTGGTTCAGAAGTCTTTTGCTGTTTTTGAGGTCATTGTTGCCACTAGGGAAGGTGACTTCTGTGGCACATGTTGTTGTGGTTGTAGTTGGAATGTTTGATTCGCATCTATTGTAGCTACTGGCGCCTTTCATCTGACCGCGAGGAACGAAGTTTTGCTTTGGAGGATTTGTTGACAGTTAGTCCCTCTCAGCCTTCTTCCTCTTAAGGAAGCGTTCAACTTATTCTCCATTCATATTTAACTCTTTCCAGGTTTTGGATGGTGCTACCTCCATGGCTTCTGTTATATATTTAACTCTCAATTAGCTAATATAGTTGTCAATTAGCTATAATTGTCAATTAGCTGATAGTTATCAATTGGCTATAATTGTCAATTAGCTGATAGTTGTCAATTATCTATAATTGTCAATTAGCTAAAATGTAGGATTGATTGTAATTATTTTAGTTTCCTATTTCCTCCTAGTTTTCTACAATAACTTCTCTAGTTTGTATATAAATACATGTTATTTTCTCAATGAAATACAAGTGAATATAATTCTCTTAACCTCTTCTTACATGGTATTAGAACATTTAGTTTACGAAATTCGAATCTCGCGACAAAATTAGGTTTCCGTACTTGTGACTATCAAGGAGTTATAGCTGAGAATAAATCGGTCCTTATTTTTTGCTGATGAATTTGCCAAGTTCTCACGGTATCAGGAATCACTCAAGTCGTCATCTCCTTCTGTCACGGTTATTGCTGATTCAGGTAAATCTAATGTGTGTCTTCTTTCCTCATCCTCCAAATGGGTCATTGATTCCGGTGCCACGGATCACATGACAGGTAATTTCAGTCTCTTTTCTACTTTTCATTCTCAAACTTCAACTTCTACTGTTACTTTAGCTGATGGGTCACATCTTGTGTTCGTGGATCTGGCACTATTACTCCTACACCTCTGCTTACTTTGTCATCTGTCTTATATTTACCCAGTTTATCCTTCAATTTGCTCCCTATCAGTCAACTCACTCGTAATCTCAGTTGTTGCATCTCATTCTTTCCCGATCATTGTTTATTTTAGGATCTTATGACAAAGAAGATTATTGGTAATGGACATTAGTCCGGAGGCCTCTATGTTCTTGACATACCGCCACCAACTTCTATTGTTGTTCGAGTGTCACTTCCGCTTTTAAGGCTCATTGTCAGTTGGGTAATCCATCTCTTCCTTTGCTCAAGAAACTTTGTCCGCAATATAGTAAGGTGTCTTCATTAGATTGTGAGTTATGTCAATTTTCCAAACACCATCGTCTTAGTTCGAGTCCTCGAGTCAATAAACGTGCTAATGTTCCTTTTGAATTAGTTCATTCTGATGTTTGGGGTCCTTCTCCTATTTTGTCTAAACCCGGATTCATGTATTTTGTTACTTTTGTGGATGATTACTCTCGTATAACTTGGTTATATTTAATGAAAAATTGTTCTGAGTTGTTTTCTATATTTTATGCTTTTTGTGCTGAGATTAAGAATCAATTTAATGTTTATATTCGTACTTTGCGAAGTGATAATGCCAAAGAATATACATCTGCTTTATTTCACTCTTATATGGTTTCTAATGGCATACTTCATGAAATTTCTTGTGTTGATACTGCATCCCAAAATGGTATAGCAGAACGTAAAAACAGACATCTTCTTGAAACTACACGAGCCCTCTTATTTCAAATACGTGTTCCTAAACATTTTTGGGCCGATGCCGTTTCTACAACATGTTTTTTTATCAATCGCATGCCATCTTTTTTTCTTAATGGTGAGATCCCTTACAAAATCCTTTTTCCCAGTAAGTCATTATTTCATGTTGATCCTAGGATATTTGGTAGTACTTATTTTGCTCGAGATGTTTGTCCACATGTCATCAAATTAGATCCCAAGTCATTGAAGTGTGTTTTCCTTGGTTATTCTCGTCTTCAAAAAGGGTATAGGTGTTATTATCCCAATCTTAACAAATATCTTGTCTTAGTTGATGTTACCTTCATAGAAAACACACCTTACTTCTCGTCTTCATCTATTCCTACTCGTCAGGGGGAGGATGATATTTATTGATATATTCTATCACATCTTCTGACCTTGACACACTTCCTGACGAGTCTCTTATTCCTCAACCTATCTTAGACACAACTCCCGATGAGTCTCTTATTACTCAGTCTGTCTCAGCCATAGCTCCCGACATGCCTTCTATTAAAGTGTACTCTAGGCGTCCACCTCCTGTTTTATGTCCTACACCTGCTTCTTCGTCATCAGATCCGGTCCCAAGCGATGATCTTCCTATTGCGTTACGTAAAGGTAAATGTCAGTGCACTTATCCTATTTCTTCTTTTGTTTCTTATAATCATTTGTCATCTTCCTCTTGCTCTTTTATTGCTTCCCTTGATTCTATCTCTATTCCTAAGACTGTTAGTGAAGCCATATCTCATCCTGGTTGGCATAACGCAATGATAGAAGAGATGCATGCTTTAGATGTCAATGGTACTTGGGACTTGGTTGATTTACCTTCAGGAAAACGGGCCATAGGGTGCAAATGGGTGTTTACTGTTAAGGTCAATCCAAATGGGTCAATTTCTCGATTAAAGGCATGTCTTGTTGCTAAGGGTTATGCTCAAACCTATGGAGTGGACTATTGTGATACTTTTTCTCCTGTTGCTAAGTTGACATCTGTTAGATTGTTTATTTAGATGGAAGCTACTCATCATTAACCTTTACATCAGCTAGATATCAAGAATGCTTTTCTTCATGGTGATCTTCAGGAAGAGGTATATATAGAGCAACCTGCTGGTTTTGTTGCTCAGGGGGAGTTATGGTGAGTCTGTCGTCTTCGAAAATCTTTATATAGGTTGAAACAAAGTCCTCGTGCTTGGTTTGGAAAATTTAGTTAGGCTGTTGAGAAATTTGGTATGTTGAGAAGCAATTCGGACCATTCTGTGTTCTATAAACGATCAACTGATGGTATCATTCGGTTAGTTATGTATGTGGATGACATTGTTATTACTGGAAATGATACTTGAGGAATCTCATCCCTTAAATCTTTCATTCATACTCAGTGTCACATGAGGGATTTGGGGGTGCTCAAGTATTTCTTGGGAGTTGAGGTCACTTGGAGTAAATAAGGTATTTTTCTATCTCAGAGAAAATATGTCCTTGACTTATTGACTGAGACAAGAAAATTAGGAGCAAAGCCTTGTAGTACTCCAATGTGTCCAAATTTGCATCTTACAAGAGATGGAGAACCATTTGAATACCCTGAAAAATATCACAGGTTGATTGGAAAGTTGAATTACCTTACCGTGACTCGTCCAGATATTGCATTCTCAGTTAGTATTGTCAGTTAGTTTATGTCATCCCTAACAATTCATCATTGGGCAGCGTTAGAGCAAATTTTGTGTTACTTAAAAGGAGCACCAGGACGAGGTATCGTGTACGCGGATCATGGGCACACTCATATTGAGTGTTTCTCAGATGCAGATTGGGCATGTTCTAAGGTGGATAGAAGATCGACTTCAGGTTATTGTGTTTTTGTTGGAGGGAATTTGGTCTCTTGAAAGAGTAAGAAGCAAAATGTTGTGTCACGATCCAGTGCAGAGTCAGAATATAGGGCATAACACAGTCTGTGTGTGAGAGAATGTGGATATATCAGCTATTGACTGAAGTAGGATTTAAAACTTCAATACCAGCAAAATTATGGCGTGATAACCAAGCTGATATTCATATTGCCTCTAATCCTGTGTTCCATGAGCGAACTAAGAACATCGAAATTGATTGTCATTTTGTTCGTGAGAAAATTCAACAAGGCTTGATCACCACAGGATATGTGAAGACGGGAGAACAACTAGGGGACATCTTCACAAAAGCTTTAAATGGTGTACGGGTTGATTATCTTTGTAACAAACTGGGCATGATTAACATTTATGCTCCAGCTTAAGGGGGAGTGTTATATATTAGTTGTCAATTAGCTAATATCGTTATCAATTAGCTATAATTGTCAATCAGTTGATAGTTGTCAATTAACTATAATTGTCAATTAGCTGATAGTTGTCAATTAGCTATAATTGTCAATTAGCTAAAAAGTAGGATTAATTGTAATTATTTTAGTTTCCTATTTTCTCCTAGTTTTCTACAATAACTTCTCTAGTTTGTATATAAATACATGTTATTTTCTCAATGAAATACAAGTGAATATATTTCTCTTAACCTCTTCTTACAGCTTCTAACACACCCAAGGAAAGGTTATTGTGACACGTCTGGAGAATAAACATTTTGTTTATTTCTATAAATTCAACAACCTCTTTGATATCTACAATTATTTTTAATTTTGTTTATTTCTATAAATTCTATAATTATTTTATATCATTTTAATTTTTATAATTGTAAATGACATAATTACAAATTATTAATAATATAAATTTTTATCAAAATTATGTTTTTTTTTGTTTTTTTCTTTAAAACTAAAAAACTTTAAAAAAGTAAAAAATTTAAAAATTGGGCCTGTCCGATGCCGGGCCCAAGGCAACCGGGGCTTGGGTCCGGGCTCCGGTTTTACCCGGCCAAGTCTGGGCCGGTCCGGATGGACACCCTTATTTTACCTTATGAAAAATATCAGCTTCGAGATGTGCAATCACTAAAATTAAAACACAATAAAGGCTACCTGCACATAGATCCCCGAGTATCATGTTACTCTTAAGTTTGAGGGTTACTATTTATTAAAAAACCATAAGACGCGGCTCATAAGGGCAAAAGTCAAAACAATTTCACTCATGATTTTTATCTGCTTTTATCAAACTTGACATGATACAGCAAGGGTCTACATGAAATTTACCGAAATTATTTATCCACATCTGCATATTTAAGCAATCATGAGACTTTTTGGGTAAACGGGTTAAAGCAAATGTTAAAGGCGCTTAATCCAGATTTCTATAGCCAAATAAACTAATGAAATTCTTTCTTTAAAAAATTCACCTTTGGAAAAACATATATGGTGTAAAAAATAAAGGTATACTGTATGAGATCATGAAAACAGAAGTAGAACAGAGAATAAATACATGGGAGAGAAATGGAGACGACGAAAACCAAGAACTCTCAGGTAAAAGTAACACAAGACTTTGCAACAGGATGCAGCAAGATCTGAAATTTTTCGCGTACAGAATAGCTGGGCTTTGGCCCACTGAGCCTCCGCGTAAAGTATGGGAATCTCCTATTAAAAGCTATAATCTCATTTTTACCTTTCCACCCCGATATAAATATTTTGTTTGGGAGAATAAGAAAAAAAAAGATAAATATCGAAAGGGCCCTCAGTAGAAAATCATACACAAATGGAGGATGAGTGTACCAATTTTAAACAATTGTAAATAGCATGTAAAATCTACGTAAACGGTGAAAAAAATAGACTACAAAAAGTTAAAAATCTGGATAAAAAATAAAGTCTAAGTATTAAAAACACCCTTAACTTGGACGATAATCGCACACCCCCATAGATGTAGGGATTATTAAGAAAACCGCCACGTTTTTAATGTTCAGATTTTATCAGAAAACCTCCTTTTTAAATTTGAGATTTTTTCAGAAGACCCCTCTAATTTTAGAGGGTTTTTTTTTTATAAAATCTCAACGTTAAAGGGTATTTTTCAATAACCTCTACACTTAGGAGGGTTTTTTTTATAAAATCTCAACGTTAAAGGGTATTTTTCAATAACCTCTACACTTAGGAGTGTTTTAACGCCTAGGGGGTTTTCTCATAGTTATGGGGGTTTATACAATAATCGTCCAAAGTTAAGTCGGGGTTTTTATGACAAATATGGGCATGGTTTTAAAGTTCATTCTTTTCAGAGGCCCTCCATGTGATTCTTTATTTCTCCTGCATTGTTTTAGGCCCTCTATAAAAGTTGCTGGCAAACATTTCATAACGCCCGGCCCATAATAAGAAGCGGGGCTGCGGAATCTGAAACCAATAAAAGAAACCGACGGAAGCATAAACAGCAAGATAGTCACGGTACCCTACTCAAAGACTAATATTAGAATAAAATTAATAAAATAATAAGAAGAAAAGTGGGGTACAGCTTCTAGTGATCTCAACGGACTGAACTACCAAGAAGAGAGGTTAATTAGATTGCTGATGTGCCAACATTATCATTTGCAGATTCACTTAGTGTGAATGCTCAAAAGAGGAAACATGCTTAATATCAAAGTAAAATACTCAACTTGTAACTTGATAATTGTAATCAGATAACTAACTAAAACTTCAATACATAAAAAAAATCATGAAATCTAACCCTACAGAGCCCAAGATGGCTCCTCTTCATAAACATTTACCAAAGGACAATTGAAGTCTGCATACACAAGGCCATAGTTTGTGCTGCTTCCAGTGCCAACATGAGCGTTCATGCGTTCAATATGTACTACAATCTCTACCAAACATGAGCTACAACTTGTCCAGGTTTAACGGCTGCATTTATACAATCCAAAACTTTTCCTGAGAGCTTGAATTATTACTACAGTAAATGGAACTTACACATGTTCCCATTATTTGTAAGTAAATGATACAAAATCATGCTCAATAAATAATTATAGTAACTCAACTCGGTACATTATACTTGTCAATTAAATAATTCTGTATCAACGAAATCTGATGCTAAGAAGGCACGATCCATACCGAATCCAGAATATTTTCGTCATTCATTTGCAGCCTTGAGCAGTTCTTCCCAGGATGTGATTTTGTCTCTTGGTCTATTTTGAAGCTGACCTTTCATCTTCTCTTTACAATCTATCTTTTCCCAACCACCAAAAGGCACGAATCTGAGATTTTTGTCTTTTAATAAATGGAGAAGCCCTTCCCTTCCAGGTTTAGATGATTGCACATATTCTCCCTTGTGTACATCTTCCAATATGCTCATGACCTGTCATTTTAGTACCAGCACCAGTCCAGGTGAATCGAAATGTAATGAAAGCAGTAGAGTACATTAAGGATTAACTGTGGACCCCTTGAATGGACCCCTTGAATGGATTTTTTTTCCCATTCTTCTACCCTTAGAAAAAGAGAATTATTTTTTAACAAATTGATGTCCTGAGGTAAAGGAGTCCAAAAGTTTCCACTCAGGTGGTCTACTTACAAAGTTACAATAGTACAAGGGGTTTATGCACAATTAGGCAACAGTACAGGGGGTCTACGAAATTCACCCTATATTATAAAGCAGACCGAGAAGGGAAAAGAAATGTATCAAAAGATACATAATTTGGTGAACAATACTCATGATTGTGTTAATAACATGAGATAATTTGAAAACGAGCATGAACTAGCAATATGACGATATAACAGAGTTGTTAAAATGCATGCATTGCGAGAAATATGAATATAATTCACAAATGCCATTCGAGTAACTTTTAAATTCCTTGTAGAGAAAAATTGATTTGTGGAAATTAATATTAAGAAGCCTTTAATAGAAGATGAAGTTGACACAAGCAGGAGTATTTTTGATGTTCTGGAATATTGTATATAATATTTGATGCTTTCATATGCTTGAATTGCACTTATGGTTCCGCCATGCAGTAGAGAATTGTACTATGGTGGTATAGCCATATGCCTCCTAAACTATTTTAGTAGCCTTACACCTCTACACCACATACAAAGCTACGTTGTCCCCAGATCTAGAGAGCAATTCAGTCTCTTCTTGGTTAAACTGAGGGTAAAAGACAATTTATTGTGATTCCCATGCGACAAATCAACCAAACATGAGAAATAATGTGTTGAAAGTAGTGGCATTTAAGTGATAATAAAATAGTTTAGGGGGCACAAGTAGCTACACTTTCACACAACAGAGAACATATCTGCTATTAACCGTTAAATAGATAAACAATGTCCAGAATTTGATGAGCAAGAAACATAATTGTGTTAATACATCAAAAAATATGAACATAAAAATGAACTGGCAAGTATGATAACAGCGTTGATAACATGCATTTGTCACGAGAAACATGAAAACAATACATAAAATATTCCTTAATAAACTGGACACTGACTTTATCCATGATAACCAAATGTCATTCAACTCTCTTGAATTGCTTGTAGAAAATTCCCATTGGTGGAGATTAATATTAAGAATTGTTATGTCATTCAACTCTCTTGAATTGCTTGTAGAAAATTCCCATTGGTGGAGATTAATATTAAGAATTGTTAGATATAAGATCAAATTTCACATAACCAAGGGTATTTATTATTTACTGGAATGTCTTTATGATGTTTGGTGCTTTCATATGCTTGTGTTGCACTTACTGTTTCCGCGGCACAATAGAGATTTGTACCGATGATCCCAGTGGGGCCCCTTTTTAGCCATCCTACAACATAAAGACCATGCTCCACTTTCTCATGCTCTGTCTGATTGCTGCTAACAACTCTGCCCTTCACATTAGGAACAATACCTGCAATTTACATTATATGTTAACTTTATAATGGTAAATAGTATGCTTCAAGAGTTCTTTTCTAGATAGCAATGTGAGAAGAACAATGACAAGACAACCAAATAACAGTACTGGATTATAATCCTATTACTTGGTCAATAAATTTCTAAATGCTAATTTTGACATCTTTTTTTGCAGTGAAAGTTCGGTTATATGGATGTGATCAATTCTGAAATCCTAAGCATGAAAGGGAAGCCAACCAAAATAGGACATTTGTAGTCATCTTTCTACAGGTAAAGTTTGCTAATTCAATATAATTTATTCTTTTATAAAAAAAAAAGAGGCTGTGCTGTCAAGGATTATAGTGGACGAAATTCATAACGAGACAGAGCACAAAAGAAAAGATGTTAAACCAACCAAAACAGAAAGTTAATCATCATTTGTTAATAGTTAGAAAGTTAATGTTGAGATACTATATTCTTGTCCTTTTCCCCACATTTAAATATTTGTGCTGACTGCAGTCGATATGAGCCAATAACCGTGGTGGAATAATTAAGAGCGTAAATAGCAGAAGCTTTCAGGTAAGTACTGTTCTGACCTCTTTGACTGTCAAATGGCAGGCCATTGACTGGTAATGATTTGTAACATGCTTTTCAAAACAAGCCTAAACACAGTAATCATCATTTGTTACTAGTTAGAAAGTTGATGTTGAGATACTATATTCTTGTCCTTTTTCCCACATTTAAATATTTGTGCTGACTGCAGTCGATATGAGCCAATAACCGTGGTGGAATAATTAAGAGCGTAAATAGCAGAAGCTTTCAGGTAAGTACTGTTCTGACCTCTTTGACTGTCAAATGGCAGGCCATTGACTGGCAATGATTTGTAACCAATGCTTTTCAAAACAAGCCTAAACACAGAAATCATGAATTAACAAACATAGAAGTATCAGAAAATATTCGGCAAGAGAAGGGGAGAAATGCTCAAGTTCCAAGATATGATAAGCTTGAGCCATTGCCCAGTAAACAAAAGAAGAAAATGAAGTTCATACCCACAATTAAGATTCTCAAATTCCCCAGTTCCGACTGCCACCTGTCTGCCAGAACCGCCATTTTCTACAATATCGGTAACAAAATATGTATTTGATAAAACAGAGTAATGTTAAATTAATTTTCAGGAAAAAACTAAAGAAAACCATGAAATTTTACACAGAGGCCGTGCCGTTCATGTTTCAAAGACATACTGGCCCAGTAAAACAATATTATCTTATACCTGAGGTCACACTGTGCATAAAGAGATGATGTGTTTCTAAAATCAACTAATAATTCATTAGGAAAACCAACCTTTCAAACATGTTTTCTCAAGGCGCACGCCGCTAACATTACAGCCATCTGAAGACAAAAATCTTTCTGGCTTTCTGAAGAAAACAAAATGAAGTTCCCGTTGGTCAACTGCTGGATGAGGAGCAGAAGTAGCTGCTTTAGCAAACAATTCATATACACGCCTTTGAATTCTAGTGTTTTTCAGTCCTTCCTGCAGTTAGAATATAACAAAAATGAACAGTTAATTTGATCACACAATATTAAAAATAAGTGCACCAAAAGACGGTCATGAAAAACCTGATAAGCTAAGTGGAAGTATAGACAGTTCAAACACATTAGTAAAAGTAAGCCTGCTGCCGATATATCAGTCCATAATAACGATAAAAGATGATATAAATTATTGATGTTTGAATGGAAATCAGAAAACAAATCTCACAATGCACAAAGACATGCTGAAACTACAATTTCACTTGGTAGTTGAGCATATACCTCGTCTGCAGGAGATTTCACTAGATCAGCTTCCTGAATGTGAACATTTACATTCTTAATACCTGCAAGGGGAAAAAATCCTTTGTATGAGCATATATATTAATAGAACATCCATCGCAAACAAAAATTATTCCAATTTATTCACTGATAAAAGAAACCTATTTACAGACCAACTCAAATTGTAAGTGTCAGCCGCCCACCATTTTTGTCAGCCGCCACCTTCTTTGACAAAGAAAGAAATCGGTGCCGCAATTTTTGAGAAATTAAAAAGGTGGCATATCCCACCAATAAAATATTATTAGTGGTGGGTCCCATTAATAATATTTTATTAGTGCATAGTATTTCCCAAACACTATAAATATGGCCAAAACTTTTTAGAAAAAATCATCTCAGAAACAACTCCTCTTATAGAAGAGTAAGAGAGAACATAGAGAGAGTTTGTAAGAATTCTTGGAGTGTATCTTGATCAAGAGAGGGTGTTCTCTTTAATCTAATTCTTTTAAAATATAAAAGAACTAGGCGTCGTCGTTACACCGTGGAGTAGTTCCGAATGAGTGAACCATATATATCTGTAAGTACTGTGATTGATTTTGTGTCTTTATTCTGTGTATTATGTCTCCGTTCGAGGTGTTCTTGTTGGTGTGTATCCCTAACAATTGGTATTAGAGCCTGACTTAAGAGTATATATATCTGTTTATCGTATGCTCTGTGACTACTACTAAAAGTGAATCCTCCGCATCAGAAAATAAGTTAGATTATCATTTACTCTTTAAAGGTACTAGGCACTATTCACAAGTATGGTACTATTTATAAGTATTGATACTATTTACAAATACAGTTCGGGTAAGACTAATCTTTCGCCATGAGATCTACAGTTGAACACAACAGGCTTCGAATTGAGAAGTCCGACGATCAAAATTTCAGGTATTGGAGGATGCAAATAGAAAATTATTTGTACCAGAAGGTTCTCTTCCTACCCCTCCAAGGAGAGGCGGGAAAACCTGAGAAGATGGACGACGATAAGTGGAAGATGTTCGATAGTAGAGCACTTGCCACCACCAGGCTTAACTTTCACCAACATGTGACTTACAACATCTCACATGGGACCACCACCAAGGATTTGATGGAGGCATTGGAGGCGTTATATGAGAAGCTATCTGCTTCAAATAAGGTGTACTTGATGAAGAAGTTGTTCAATCTAAAGATGCAACAATGAGCTTGTATGACGGACTTTTTGAACAAATTTCAAGTTATTGTGCAACAACTTGTTGCAGTAGATCTCAAGTTCGACAATGAGATCCAAGCTCTTCTGTTATTTCTTGTCTACCAGATTCATGGGAGAATATGATGATGGCGATGAGCAACGCCAATGGTAATGACAAGATAAAGCTTGACACAGTGATTGGGGTAATTCTGGATGAAGAATCTCACCACAAAGTTTCAGGAGCTGAGGCCTCTAGCAGTACGAGTGCTCTGCATGTTAAGGCACAAGGGCATGCGCAGAAGAAGGGTAGGGGACAACGATGTCAATCAAAGTCCAAAGGGAAGTCTAAAGGGCCGGATCCGAATGGTTACAGTAAAGGAAAGTGCTTCAGATGTAGAAAAAATGGTCACTTTGCACGAGACTGCAGAGCTTCTGTTCGGGCATCAGCAGGGAATGATCAGGCTGACGGTGCAGTCAATCTCATGCACGTAACAAATTCAGATGCGCTTATTCTATCCCTAGAAGACAAAAGTGATGCGTGGGTCATTGACTCCGGCGTATCTTTCCATGCAACCTTACAACAAAAGTTGCTTTCATCGCTCGTGAAGGACTTAGGAACAGTCTATCTGTACGTGGACTTAGGAACAGTCTATCCTGACGACGATCAACCTTACAAAGTTTCGGGGAAGAGAAATTGTACCCTCAAGATGGAGGGCAGGACCACATTGATGTTGAACAACGTTTGGCATGTATCGGATCTCAGAAGGAATCTTATATCAATCGGACAACTGACTGACTCCGGTTACAAAGTATCCTTCGAGCAGGAAAGCCGGAAGGTGTCCAAGGGTACCCTGGTGGTGGCACACGACAAACGCGAGGGGTCTCTTTACACTTGCTTGTCGCAAAACAAGCATCATCATCATCATCTATCGACTGCATGACTTGACATCGACGACTTGGCCACATGAGGGAGAAGGGGATGCAGATTATGGTTGCGGGAGAGAGGCTTCTGGGTCTGAACAAGATTGATCTGACTTTCTGTGAGGATTGCATCCTAGGCAAACAGAAGAATGTGAGCTTCAACAAGACAGGACAGGTTCCAAAACTATAAAAATTGGAGTTGGTGCACACCGACGTGTGGACCAACACAAGTCCTATCTGAAGTGCCTAAAGTCTAATAATAGAGGTGAGTATTGCATCTAGGAGTTCGAGAACTTCTGCTCGTCCCATGGGATTAGGAGACTGAAGACCGTCCCAAGCACACCTCAGCACAACGGAGTGGTGGAGCGTATGAATCGCACTATTTTGGCGCGCCAGAAGTATATGAGGATCCACTCCAAATTGCCCAAGAATTTTTAGGTCGAAGCTGTCAATACTACTGCTTAATCAACCGCGAACCTCAGTTATGGGATACCTGAACAGGCTTGGATCGAAAAGAAGCTAAACCTAAATCACTTACGAGTATTTGGTTGTGACGCCTATGCCATGACCAATCCTACTGACTGGTCAAAGCTTGATCCAAAGTCAAAGCTCTCTTTTATCGGCTATGAAGGAGATGAGTATGGGTATCGTTTCTGGGATCACGATGCATACAAGGTGGTGCGTAGTCGTGACGTCGTGTTCCATGAGAATACGGTATACAAGACCAAAAAGATGAGTGAGTCAGCTATCACTCCTTTTCCCAAATATTATTGATAGTGAGGACAGCGGTGAGATACCAGTCAGTATAAAAGATGAAGACCAAGAGAACGTGTCGGATGCACAGTAGCAGAATCAAGCAGAGCTGTCGATCGTAATTCGCAAAGCTTTAAGAAATCCAAGGGTGCTAGAGAGGTATCTTTCCATCATGAATTATCTTCCAATGACTAATAATGGTGAGCCAAAGAGCTATGAGGAGGTACAGCAGACTGGCAAAGTTCGGGGCGAGTGGGAGTCTGCCATAAAGGAAGAAATGAAATCATTAACGAAGAATGGGACTTGGGAGCGCATAAAGCTTCCGAGAGGGCGAAAGGCTCTTCACAATCGATGGATTTATCGGGTCAATGATGAAGTCGATGGTTAGAGACGCTACAAGGCGAGGCTTGTAGTGAAGGGCTATGAACAGAAAGCAGGGATAGATTATTCTGATATTTTTACCCCCGTCATCAAGTTGACCACAATCCGGACTGTGTTGAGCATTGTAGCAGTTCGAGATCTCCACCTAGAACAGATGGATGTGAAGACGATATTCCTTCATGGAGATTTGGAGGAAAAAATCTATATGCATCAACTAATGGGCTTCGAGTAATGAAGCAGGGAGGACCTTGTGTGTCGCCTGTGCAAGAGCTTGTATGGCCTAAAACAAGCTCCGGGATAGTGGTACATGAACTTCGAGAACTTTATGGAGAACGGTTTTCTCAAATACAGCACGGACCACTGTTGCTTCATCAAAAAATATGGTGAATCCTATGTAATACTCTTGATTTATATTGATGACATGTTGATTGCTGGGCCCGACTTGACCCGCATTAAAGAACTCAAGAGGCATCTCTCTGAATGCTTCGAGATGAAGGATCTGGGTCCAGCAAACCAAATTCTTAGGATGAAGATCATCAGAGAAAGATCAGCACAGAAGTTGAGGTTGTCTCAGAAGGCCTACATTGAGAAGATTTTTAAAAAGTTTAGCATGGAAAAAGCTAAAACAGTGGGCTCGCTGTTTTCGAGCCATTTCAAGCTATCAAAGACCCAAGCACCAGAGACTGCTGAAGAGCATGAGTTCATGGCCAACATATCATACGCATCTGTCATCAGGAGTTTAATGTATGTGATGGTGTGTACGAGACCAATTATTGCACAGAGTGGAGTTGTGAGCCGCTTCATGAGCAATCCAGGAAAGCAACACTGGGGTGCGATCAAGTGGCTTCTACCCTACTTGAAATGTTCGTCCGATCGTTATCTTGAGTATGGCGAGGTAGAATTGCAACTAGAGGGCTTTTGTGATGTAGACTACACCAGGGACATAGACTCAAGGAGCACGAGCGGGTATATCTTCATCTTGGGTGGTGAAACAATAAGTTGGAGATCCAAGTTACAGGATACAGTGGCTTTGTCGATAACCGAAGCGAAGTACGTGTCTGCAACAGAGGCAACAAAAGAGTGTCTTTCACTTAGCAGAGAACGACGCATTCCATGCTCGAACTAAACATGTTGACGTTAAGCATCATGTCGTACGAAGATGGCAAAGCAGAAACGAATTTAAGCTTGTGAAGATTGATATGAGATACAATCCAGCCGATATGCTGACCAAATCAGTTCCGCTCGAGAAGGTGAGGCTGTGTGCAGCCTCATATGGCCTCGGTTAAGAATGTTGAGAGTCGTGCAAGACACCAAAGATACAAAACATCCGGATAATGCAACCAAGAATGGTGTAAAAATATGATTGATACTCAATCAAATCTTCAAGTGGGAAATTGTCAGCCGCCCATCTTTTTTGTCAGCCGCCCACCTTCTTTGACATAGAAAAAAATCGGTGCCCATCTTTTTTGTCAGCCGCCCACCTTCTTTGACATAGAAAAAAATCGGTGCCGTAATTTTTGAGAAATTAAAAAGGTGACGGGTTACACCAATAAAATATTATTAGTGACGGGTCACACCAATAATATTTATTAGTGTAGTGTTTCCCAAACATTATAAATAGGGCCAAAACTCTTCAGGAAAAATCATCTCAGAAATAACTCTTATAGAAGAGTAAGAGAAATAACATAGAGAGTTTATGAGAGTTCTTCGAGTATCTTGATCAAGAGAGGGTGTTCTCTTTTATCTTCTTTTGAAATATAAAAGAACTGTGTTGCGTCATCGTTGCACCGTAGAGTAGCTCCGAAAGAGTGAACCACGTATATCTGTGGGTATTATAATTAATTTTGTGCCTTTATTCTGTGTATTATGTATCCATTTGAGGCGTTCTTGTTGGTGTTTCCCTAACAATAAGAACCAGCAAAATTTTCATTTAGGTAATCAAATGAACTATACCAAACAAGCTATACCAAGAATTTCACGGAGTTCCTTTGTTGTGCAAGCTGCCTGAGCAGGGCCCCGTCTTCCAACCAAGTACACTTTCCTATGACAATGAAAAAACAAACAAATACCCAAATTAAAGCACTTGTCAAGCTAAATTAGAGCATGTTTACAAATGTTCAAAGTGGCTTATAAGCCACTTTTGGCGCTTATTAACCACCTTGAAATGTTTGGCAAGTAGCTTATTATTTCTTATAATCCACCAAAAGATATGGATTATAAGTCATCAGGTTTGATCAAGTAAAAGACAGTTATACCAATTATGATTTAAATCCAAGGCCTCATTTATTAACTCACCAACAACCCACATCCTTTTTGGATATTTTGATAAAAGTGACGGATTATAATCCGCTCATTTGCCAAACACTCTACAATTGGAAATAAATTTTTCAAAACTTACCAAACACTTTAGATTATAATCCACTTGGATTATAACACATTTGTATTATAATCCAAGTGGAATATAATCCAAAGTTCGCAAACATGTTCTTAGCTATCAACCCGAATAATACATGGGTGTATGGTTGAAACTTGAAATGAATTAATAACAACAAACCTTATACTGCTTTTTTGGAGGGCAGCTAAGGCATGAGAGGAAATATCTGTGGCTGACAATTCTATTGTAGGTCTCAAAAGAATACGAGCAACATGCTAAGGCATGAGAGGAAATATCTGTGGCTGACAATTCTATTGTAGGTCTCAAAAGAATACGAGCAACATCAAGAGCAACATTGCCCTGAAAATAAGATGGACAATTCTATTGTAGGTCTCAAAAGAATACGAGCAACATCAAGAGCAACATTGCCCTGAAAATAAGATGACATCAAGAGCAACATTGCCCTGAAAATAAGATGCTTTTGATATTATGGTCTATTTGGAGCAATCTTAAAGGCAAGAGGAACAAAAATGGACCAAGACTACACTTGTCACCAGTATTTCTAATGTAATATACACACACATACCAGATCAAGGTGCTTGTATGTTTAATCATCAGGAAATGGTATTATTCTAGAGAAACAACAAACCAGGTTCAAGTATATGACAAAATGAGATAATGCCTCTATAAGGTTTGAATGGTGATGCTAATGCTGCCCCCATAAACCAGATGTTAAAGACAAAATAATTCAAGTACTTCCACCTAAAGGATCATTGATCGACATTTGCCAAGCGATACACTTTCTCAGGACATTAGCTTCAGGATCAAAACATGTTACCAGAGAAACATAAAGTTCACTGCTTAGGAACCTAAGCTGATCAAGGCAAAAAAGATCAACGTTGGTGAAAAAAGGACAACTGGGACCAAGTGACTGACTAACTCCTCATAATGGATACTAGAAAATAACCATATCAGATTGATTTCCTATAAAATTCGCATTAGTTGTGGAATTTTGCACAGGGAGGAAAACAACTAATACAAAGTACTAATTCTAGATCAGAAAAGATATTTGCAGCGTGAGGAACACCCTTACCAAGCTTGAAATGGTAAATGCTTAACCTTCAATATACCAAAAGTGCTATGGAAATAAAAAACAATAAAGTACAATAAAATAAACTCAATATTTAATTAGGCTAATCCTAGCAAAACTACAGGTGATGGGTTAATCAACAAATTACATCATGACTTATGACCATCATGTTTTATTTAACCCTGTGATGAAACATTTTCCAGTGAAAACATACTCCAGAACAGGCCTAATTAGCATCCTCCTCAAGGCATCATCATTTACTACTTGCAAACAAGCAAGTCATCATGTTTGTGTATGAAGAATGTAAACCTATTTATGAGATCAGTTAAATACAGATAGCAACAAATATCTCCGTGTGTCGCTTGCTTAAGAACTTGTGGCTGCCCCTGCGTTTAATAGTTAATTTAAGAATAAAAAATTGGCTTTGTATGTATTTCTGCAATACGAGTAGAATAATAGATGGAAAAGATCTTCTCACAGAGGTTCCAGAGCTACCTGACCAAATATAACAGCCGTATCTGTGTGTTTTAAGTCTGGCTCCAAATTGTAGCAATCAGGGTGCCCGTTATACCACCACACAAATTCTCTTGCTGAATATATTCCACGCAAATCCTGATTAAGAGGAAGCAAGTAAAAGAGGCAAACAAGATGCTTTTACTCACGAGATACAAGGATGAAACATTAAAATAAAACACATTCTTCAAAACTACCTTGAGATGTAAAACAACTTGAAACAATATTAATATCTTTTAGATCAATTCATTTTGTTGGAAGAACGGATAGGAGTGATGGAAATTAACTTGCGCTTTTTGTTCTACTAATTAGGATGCACGTATATTGCACGTGATAAAATACTTTGATTGTTTATGTATAGTTTATGGTTTTATTATAATAGGCTATCCATCCTCATAAAAATTGGAATCTATATAGGTAAATTTCACTAAACAACTAGTAAGTGTGGGTGTTTGACACTAAACGCCAAATATCATTGAAACTCTTACTAATATCCAACAGGTGTATCACATTATGTATATCAAACATGTATGAGGCCCTTCAGTTTCAAGGTACAAAAGAAATTAAGCTAGACCAATTTACTTATCTAAAATTTAAAATTTACAAATAAACGCTAAAAATTTAAAGATTTACAAATATCACAAAATCAAGGAATTAAAAATACACCTAAAAATTTGCAAAAACTTATAGGAGTTTTTTGCAATTTTCCAATTTTCTAGGGCACTTTTTGGAAATTTCAAATTCGTAGATTATCAAATGAATACTTTGTAACTTTGATTTATTTCAATTTTTTTGTAAATAAATGTTAAATTTTAGAGGATGTTTTCCATAATTATCAAACCCTCATCCTTTATCACGACGTTTGTAATTTAAAAAAATTTCAATTTTCAATGTATATACTCTGTATTTCACAATTTTCTAGGTTTGTTGGGTACTCTTTGCAATTTTCTAAGGGAGTATTTTGGAATTTTCTAGGTTTGTAGGGTACTCTTAGCAAATTTCAAATTTGTAGATTTTCAATGTATATACTCTGTATCTTTGATTTTTATTGTGTTTTTGTAATTTTTTAATTTTTTGGGTGTTTTTATAATTATCAAATCCATATCTTTTATCATGATTTTGTAGTTAAAAAATATTCAGGTGGGATAACAACTTCTTATCTCTTTGCTAATTACTATAGATAATTAAATTTAAAGATAAAAACTAACTCCTAATTATCAATTCCTTATCTCCTAATTTAAAGATACTAGGATAGGATAATAATTTTTTTCTCTTTACTAACTATTATAGATAATTAAATTTAAAGATATCAAATTATGAATTAACTATCTTTTATCAATTAAATATTTTCACACGAAACACATACATATGATATATATTTCAATATGTTTACCATAAATTTTCATTTAATTAATTATTTATATTAAATTAGAATAGGATAACAATTTAATTTGTAAAAGGATCTAGGGTATTTTTCATCCATGGAAAGTTTTATCTAAACTCACATTTTTATAAGGAGTATGATATTGTAAGATTTGAATTGGGATAGGATAATAACTTTTCATGTATTTACTAATTACCTTAGATAGTTAAATCTAAAGATAAAAACAAACTTCTAAATTATGAATTTCTAATCATTTATCAATAAAATATTTTCATATGCAATGAAACACATACATATGATATATATTTAAATATTCTTACCATAATTTCTCATTTAGTTAATGACAATACTAATTAGAATATGTTACAATGTAATATGTAAAAGGATCAAGTTTATTTTTGTCCATGAAAAGTTTTTCCCAAACTCACGCTTTTATAAGTAAAAAAATATGATATGATATGATATGATTTCTACAAAGGTGTCTGGTTAGATAGAAGTGAAACTTTCCATTTGCCAATTGATCACACCATCCTAGTCAATAGAAGAATGGGAAACTCGTTTACTTCTACATAAGGTACATAATAGGAAAGTGATAGGGAGAGAGGACATTAAGATGATTGGTTTAATCTATTTGAAGTAACTTTTATTGTCTCTCTTCGTATAATTATTCTACTGCTTACGATTATTTTAGTCTCAGTTCATTTCATCTATGGAAATTCATCCCAAACTTTCATAGTTTCTTTTACTCAAATGAAACACCAAAAGTTGCTAAATGTGCTCCACTTTTACACACGACAGCTGAGGTTGTGATAGTATGAAAGAATTCCCTCCTCGATTCAACTAAACAACCCCACCCCACCCCACCCCACCCCACCCTAAAAAAAGGAAATGCCACTTAGGGCAACTTAGCTTAGAAGCTAAGAGGTAAAAAAACAAATAGAAGGTGGTAAACTGAAAAAGAAAACATATATGTCTTATTCTGGGGAAAAAACTCATGTTTGCCATGACATCGGCAATCAATTTTTCACGTCTCTTCACTTTCCAATTATCAAATACCAAAAAACTCATTTCAGCAAAAACAAATTCACTACTAGAAATAATGGAAATAAGATTATCTATAACTAGAAAAAAACATACTTCTCCAAGGACGCCAAGAGACCTATCGCTCTCAGCACCATAAGCAAGTACCACCTATTTGAGTGCATAATCAGTCAAAAAACCAAAATTTTAGGAGAAAGCTATACAAAAATAAAGCTAAGAATATGACATGTCTCATTAAACTTAAAGCTTCATCGCATCTTTGATGGGTGTACTTACTATATCATATATTTGCCGCAGCTCTGGAAGAGAGACAGAATTCCCAAGAGACACATTTCCATAGAACGAACACCTCTCATTTGTAGCAACACGGGTGAATTGGTTGACTACAATCTGTTGCCAAATTTCTGGTAAATTATGTTTAAGTAAAAAGCAGCAAGCTACAAAATAACAATAAAGAAATGGTACTATGAGATGAGCGTTAGATCCAAGAAAACCAGCATTTTCTCGCTACAAAATAACAATAAAGAAATGGTACTATGAGATGAGCGTTAGATCCAAGAAAACCAGCATTTTCTCCCCCATTTGACTGGTACTATGAGATGAGCGTTAGATCCAAGAAAACCAGCATTTTCTCCCCCATTTGACCTTCTAAAGATACTATTTGACTGTGACTACTTTTATGTTTCATCTTCCAAAAGAGCCAATTAATATCCTTTTTACATCCCTATTGTTTATAAACTTTATTCTCTCACTTAATACACCCCCCACCCCACCCCCGATATTTGAGACTGACACTACACCAAGTTCAGATATCAAAGGCTTTAAACCTCTAACATTATAGTGAGAATAGATGAGAAACAATCAAAAATATATAGCTATAGTAACCTCTTTTGAGAAACATTGGTGAATCAGCGAACTTTGCTTGAAAATTGCACAGCAAAATACTTTAATAACACACACTACATTCTAATTCAGACCCAAAAAAGAAATCCCACAACCATCCGATAATAAAAACACCTGAAGAAATCTATGCAACTCAAACGACTTCTATTATATTATATGATTCTGTGATGTATATGCACATGCTATAAGGTATGATCAATCATAACCCCGTGCTATGAGTTTTTTTAATGGATCATACATCTCAAAAATGTGTTTATTGAACATATTTAAGTTTAGGATCCATGTGTTCGCTTGTTAGAAGTAATTTTGGTCCGATACCTCGCGCCTAAATTATTTGTGTTGGTTTTCAGCATGACATATGCAGTCATCCTTTACTGCCTAAAAAACATTGGATATAAAATACTTCACATTTTCACAAGCCACACAAAATACTTCACTAATCTAACATAACGTTTGTGAAATCTCCTAAAAATTAACTAATCACCTTTGTCTCAGGATGATCCGGCGCAACCCCAGATCGAACCAACCCAAATGGCGTTGGCAACCGATCAAGAATGTCGATTTCTACTTTATCATCAGCCTTCAACATCTGCGGAGATAAAATGAAAACAATTAGCTTATTGCTGATAGTTTAATTGACACCTATCAAAAAATACTTGCAAATTAAAGAAAATTAAACAGAAAAAAAACCTTTTCAGCAGTGTAGAATCCAGCGGGGCCGCTTCCAATGATGCAAACGTGAAGCAGACGCAGAGATTGTAGAGAAGAGAGATCTTTTGTTGAGGATAGTAAATTTCGAGCGTGATGGAATAGTAATCGGCGCATTTATCTTCTTATTTTCGTTCAATTGATCGAATGAAAGAGAATCTGGAGGGAAATACCCTTTTTTATCAACAAGCAAGGATAAATTTAAGGGTTTCAGATATTGAGAAGAGTGAGCAAGGAACAACAAACTGAGGAAAATGTAGGTTTTGCAAAACAGAAGGGATTTTTTAACAGATAGACCCCTCATATATATTTTATAATTTAAACCATAAAGTTTGATATTGACAATTTGGCTATTGAATTGTATCTTGAAGCATCGTCGTGTAATAGGAATTTTGAAAAAATCAAATTGAAAATGTTATTTGTATGAACAAAAAAATCAAACAAGATTTTGGTTCGGATGCAAATTTTCAATTGAAATCACAACAGGACCGTCTCAAGCATTTTTTAGCCTCTAGGTAGAGAAAAATATTTGGGCCTTAATATTTTAAAAAAATTAAATATTAGCTTTTAAAAAATAGATATTATATAAAATTTAATTTTCTGCCTTTTATATGAAATTTACAACAAAAGCAAAATATTTTTTCTAATTCTTTTGAATATACTAGTCATCTCCTATCATGTTTTTCTCCATTTGGTAATTTTCGAATGTAATGAACAGTAGAAAAGTGTCTAGAATTTTCATCATTTGGAAAACATAAATTGGTTTCACTACTTGGACCTTTTTCAACTAATAAATCTATTAAATTTGAATTTATGTTTTCTCATTGTGCTAGATCATATATATTTTTAACAATAGTTTCATCAATATAATTAAAAAATTATCTTCTTGATCAACTAACTCATCTTCTTATAAATTATTATTATCTTCTTCGCTAATATTAATATTTGGTGAATTAGATTTATGATTATTAGAAAGTTCTTGACAGATTTCTTTTTGTCCTAATAAAGTATCATCTTCTGGTGAAAATTCAATTGTTTTTTCATTTAAATTTTCAATTGGTTTTTCTAAGTTTTGATTTTAGTATTAGTAACAAGCCTATCAAGTGCTCCTTTTTTAGATTGAATAAATTCTTCTGTTTTTCTTTTTTTCATACGTTTTGCATATTCAGACTCATATTTTCTAGCAGACATTTATATTCAAATTATAGAAAATATAGATCCCTAAAATGCTTAAATTTAAAGAAATAATAAAACCTGGTTTATGCCTTGCACTTTTCAATTTGATGATACTTTAAAGACAGACATTGTTACCTGCATGAATATGATAAAAGAACAAATAAATATTAATTTTAATTTAAATTAATTAGAATGAGCATCTAGGAGAATAATTGGCCCAAATTAAAAACACCATGTAAGGATTAAAATCTCACTGTTACCTGCATGAATATGATAAAAGAACAAACAAATATTAATTTTTATTTAGATTAATTAGAATGATCATCTAGGAGAATAATTGCCCCAAATTAAAAACACCATGTAAGGATTAAAATCTAATCAATTTAGTTGAATAAAAGATATAAAAGAAAAAAATAAAAACACAAAATACAGAACAAAAGCATGAGATATATATACACACAAATAATTCTTCGTCGTTCGTCTTCGTCGTCGATCAATTGAACACGAACGGCGAACGGCTGGACGAACGCCATTTGGAAAGGAGCAGTTTCACCTCATACACCAGTTGGAGGAAAGGAGCAGTTTCTCCATAAGGTCAATTCAAAACCCCACTTTATTTTATTGTCAATATGTTATATCATGTGTATAAGATTTTTGATTAAGTTTTTTTAATTTAATTGAATAGAAATCATGTGGGGATTGTCATGAAGCAATGAATTTAATTTCTAAGGTTTATGGGAGGGAAATTGTCGTCAGAGATGATGTTCTTGTTGTGTCATGGGCAGTAAGGATCATTTTCGCGAAGGGGTTTGCTCTTGTAATGGTTTTTGGTGATTAGTTATTAAGGATGATTTTCTTGTTGTGTCATGGTTGTCTAGTGAAATGTTTAGTAATTCTAATTATATGTGAATTAAGGAGAAGCCTACAATCACATACATTTACTTATTTGGTTGTAATTCTAATTATATGTGAATATCCATTTATATTCGTGATCATATCCGATCCGATTCTCAAATATCTGATACATATCCGTTTCCGATAAGTGCGGATATGGTTAATGTTTTTTCTAACCAAGTAAAATACATATCCGTATCCGTTTATAAAAAGCGGATATGTATATGGTAAGTACGATATTCGAGCCGTATCCGCTCCGATAACACCCATGGTAGAGAAGTTCAATGTGTGAGAATTGAGGGGCAAATTTGTAAATATCAAGATCTAAAAGACAATTATGCAAATATGAAACATGTAAGGGGTATATATACAACCCAAAAAAACCCTCTTCACGGCTTTCTGAGCTTTGCTGTCAGCGGTAAGCTCTTTCAATTCAATTAATCTTTGCCAGTTTCCGCCGTTGGGTGGAAACTGTAGGGGTGTTATCGGAGCGGATATGGTTCAGATATGACACTTACCATATCCATATCTACTTTTTATAAACGGATACGAATACGGATCACCTTCGATAAGAAAAAACCTTAATCATATCTGCACTTATCAGAAACAGATACGGTTCAGATATTTAAGAATCGGATCGGATATGATCACGGATATTCTACATAAATCTATTAGACATATAATCTTCATAAACCATCAGTTGAAAACTAAATTGAGCACAAATCTATTAGACATATAATCTTCATCCAAAATCTTCAGTAGCACAACCTACCTGCAGATATCCTTTGCATCAAAAAACAGAAATTGAAAAATCAGATCTTGATCAAAAGATTCAAGGGACTTAGTAGTTAGTATGAAAAATATGTGTCCTTAGCTTCCACGTAAAGAGTGATTATACAAAGTTGGAACTAGAATCCCACGATGCTTTTCACAAACTAATATCAGCAAGCTGATATTAGTCTTTAAAATTAACATGGGGAAAACCAATCCAAACAATTAAGACCCTCGTGAATGTGGAAAACGAGATGGTATCAAAGAAACTCTCTGAAACCTTGGTATTACTGTTGCATGGTTATGACTCAAAATGCTTCCACAAAATAGGGAGGCGATTTTAAGGACCATGCTTGAGTACTAGAATACAAATTTGCAAGCAGAAGAAATTCATTTTTGAGAAAACAATGGCAGATATGTGATTCAATGTAAGCTGGCCAACAACCCAAACCAAAGAAATTTTTACAAATCAGAATAGCACACAATGGTAATTTGGTAAGATAAATATGCTCTTAATTGAGAAGAGATTCAGGAGTCAGGCTGATATTAAACTAACAACAATAATGTTGCACTAGTAAAATTAATCTTGGATCTACAACAATTTCTTAGGCACGCTTTTCAGCTAAAAGACTATAGTTTCCGAAACTAAATCCACATGCTATCCATTCGTTAAACAAGTCCCAAATAATAAAACTTATCAAAAAAAATTCACAAATAATTCAACAGATAAAAAGAACTTGAACTTACTTTCTGCAGATCATCTTATCCTAGTTGTACTTCCTAGCTAGAGCCATAAGAGAGGGCTCAATAATCGACGACGCCTAGACGAAGACGACGACGGCTGAAAGTAAGTTACTATGATAAGGATGATGACAAATTTTGATCCGTTGTACATAAATTTCTTACGTGAGATTAGATGACATCATACACTATGATAATCATTTACTGGATATGTATTTATTTATAGGGTGTTTGTGGAAAAATTGCAATGAAGAGAATAAAAGAAAATTGACTTGTATTTCTTTGATTCCGATTACAATCTGATTACAAAAGAGAAGAGAACGAATTTGGTTCTCTCCTTTGTTTAAAACTGGGTTCTTCAAGGTAGCGATGGAGTGCCTCCCTCGAATGCTCGCGTCGAGTTTGCTCTCCGTTAACGATCCGAATATCTTGATTCACTGGAACAATATCTTCTCCTCACGATTTGACGTTGTGGAGAACTTGCGTGGCAAGTTTTAAACTCTGGACGAGTTGATAACTCTGGACGAGTTGGAAACTCTTGAAAAAGAGTTGATTTGAACCGAGGATCGGTTCTCAAGCCAAGGCCGAAGGCTTCAAGGAATGCTCCAAAGGATGAATGCTGATCTCTCAATCTATGATGCTCCAAGATCTCCCCCTTTGCTGCCAAGTCCCAGATCCAAAAAGCCAGCCTGAACTCAATCGAGTTTACCCATATTTATAGGGAATTAAGGGGTGTAACCGCCCCCTTAATCCGCTCCTAAGTGGGGCGGAAATCCCTCAAATCGTGGAGGAAAAACGGTTCCTGCAACCGTTCAGCTCGTGTTTGAACGAGTCAAACGCACACGTCGGACCCTAACTCCGCGTTTTAGAATGAAGACGCGGAGTTGGGTACTCGCTGGGTGCTGAAAAACGTGGGTCCGACCCCAGCGTTTTAATGTTGTAACGCGGGTCCGACTCCAGCGTTTTAATGTTGTAACGCGGGTCCGACTCCAACGTTTTGATGTTATAACGTGGGTTCGACCCTCGCGTTTTGATGTTATGACGTGGGTCCGACTCCAGCGTTTTACTGTTGACACACGAGGAGGACCTCCGCGTTTTGGTGTTGATACACGGGGAGGACCTCCGCGTTTTGGTCTTAGAGCACGGTGATGAGTTTCGTGTCTTGCTTTGGAGAGATTATCAACAAGTAATCTCTTTTGTCATAGCGTTGCAAAGATCATTGTCTTGTAATCTTCGTCTTGGCTCCTTAAGAATATGAGTCGTCAGATTGTAACTCCCGATGTTGATTGTGAATGCTGTTGAACTAGAGCTCTCATCGGTTGTCGTGAAGGTCGTCAGATTGTAACCTTCAGCGATCTACGTGAAAGTCTTCAAATTGTAACCTTCACGCTAACCATAGTCTAATGTAATACGTGGTCCCCTCCACAAGCCATTCTAATTAAGGAACAAATTTCAAAACAAACCATTTTTTAAACTTATTTTCAGAAAACAATATGTTTCAACTTTAATTACCAAAACCGAAATAGTTTCAGTCTCAGGGCTGAAACTGGGTCGGTTACTCCCGTGAAGTTTTTTACATAACAAAACTTCACGAGAGTTTAACTCAGGTGAAGTTTGAAATTTTTTTCGTCAAACCAACCCAATTTCAGAGGCTGAAAGTGGATCGGTTTTGGTTATTAAAGCAGAAACAGATTGATTTTGGGGAATATTTTTGCAAAAGGGTTGGTTTTAGAAATTTGTCGCTCTAATTAATTAAAAAAAGGCTTAGAAATCTCTCTCATATCGCGCTGTCGATCCTCACCCCCTCCTCCCGGCCTAAGCACCCCCTTTCTCGTTGTCGGTAAATAAAGCAAAAAGCCCACCTTTTCCTCTCTTTTTTAGGCCTTGAAATCGAATTTGGTGTGGTCGTTTGTGCGTCTTCACCATCGATCCGTGGAAATACTAAAGATTCCTGCAAGCTGTTGGTGTGATTAGGCATCTTTGAAGTGAAGGTACGTGAAACTCAAAATTGGAGCTTGCATATGAGTTTTGTTGTTGAGTAACCCATCTAGGATTTTGAAGATTGAAAATTAACCTAGGACTAACCCGTGAACGTAAGGGGCTAGGAAAAATTAGGGCTTTTATATTTTAAAGTAGAAATTGTCTAAATTGCATATGTTTCTCTTAATTGCACAAGTTGTATGGTCTAATTAATTGTTTAATTGATAAATGTTTGATTTTTTTTGCATGTAATGTAACATATAAACTTGTATATTTTCAGCTGTGGTTCGAAATATATTGAAATATAATAATGTGGCTGAATTTTGGAATAAGATCCCTAAAATAAAATTGAAAAAAGGAGCTAGGCAAATTATTATAGATCAAGATATTATTGACACGATTTCCTGTCTTGGGCCAAGTAAGAGGATTTCAGTATATGTGGTTCAATTGATGAATATATTGGTGACTTAATTGTACATATTACTGATGGTGCTTAGAAACCCACAATCATAGACATTGATGGTTGTGAACCCAATCCATCTCAATCCGCAAATCCCCATCTCGCATGTAAACAGTCTAAAAAATAACCACCACCATCACCAGGTCAATCTCAAAATCCCTACCCACCACTACCAGCACCTCCTCGACCACCACCACCACCACAAAGAAGCGAGCCTCATGACCCCCACCCCCCAACCATCACTGCCACCACCATCACCAACACCACCACCATCACCAACACCACCACCAAGAAGTCAGCCTCAAAATCTCCACCAACCACCACCACTGCCATCACCACCACCATCTTGTAGTGAAAATGAGAATGCAAGTGAAGATGAGATGTTTGATGTAGAAACTGAGGGTGAAATTAATGAAAAGATTGTCTTGACTTTGAATTTTCTGATAATGGTTATGATGATGTTCTTGTTGAAAATAAAATGTATGAGAATTATAATGCATCTATGAGAGATAAGAGTGCTACACACGGAACCACAACTTGAGAGAACTCTAAAGATTTACCTAGATATTCTAATGAGAGTGAGTGCAACACAAAAGAGTTAGAAAGCTTATATGAATATGATGAAGAGGATGTTCACGACCTGAGTTCAACATTGAGTTCAACATTGACACTGATTTTAACAAGCAAATTGAATTGGAAAAGGGGTTGAGACTTGTTAGCAACCAGGTGCTTAAGGAGTAGGGGTGTTATCGGAGCGGATATGGTTCAGATATGACACTTACCATATCCATATCCGCTTTTTATAAACGGATACGGATACGGATCACCTTCGGTAAGAAAAAACCTTAACCATATCCGCACTTATCGAAAATAGATACGGTTCAGATATTTGAGAATCGGATCGGATATGATCACAGATATAAACGGATATTCGACATAAATCTATTAGACATATAATCTTCATAAACCATCGGTTGAAAACTAAAATTGAGCACAAATCTATTAGACATATAATCTTCATCCAAAATCTTCAGTAGCACAACATGCTTGCAGATATCCTTTGCATCAAAAAACAGAAACTGAAGAATCAGATCTTGATCAAAAGATTCAAGGGACTTAGTAGTTAGTATGAAAAAAATATGTGTCCTTAGCTTCCAGGTAAAGAGTGATTATACAAAGTTGGAACTAGAATCTCACGATGCTTTTCACAAACTAATATCAGCAAGCTGATATTAATCTTGAAAATTAACATGGGGAAACCAATCCAAACAATTAAGACCCTCGTGAATGTGGAAAACGAGATGGTATCAAAGAAATACTCTCTGAAACCTTGGTATTACTGTTGCATGGTTATGACTCAAAACGCTTCCACAAAATAGGGAGGCGATCTTAAGGACCATCTTGAGTACTAAAATACAAATTTGCAAGCAGAAGAAATTCATTTTTGAGAAAACAATGGCAGATATGTGATTCAATGTAAGCTGGCCAACAACCCAAACCAAAGAAATTTTTACAAATCAGAATAACACACAAAGGTAATTTGGTAAGATAAATATGCTCTTAATTGAGAAGAGATTCAGGAGTCAGGCTGATATTAAACTAACAATAATGCTGCACTAGTAAAATTAATCTTGGATCTACAACAATTTCTTAGGCACGCTTTTCAGCTAAAAGACAATATAGTTTCCAAAACTAAATCCACATGCTATCCATTCGTTAAACAAGTCCCAAATAATAAAACTTATCAAAATTATTTTCACAAATAATTCAACAGAGATAAAAAGAACTTGAACTTACTTTCTGCAGATCATCTTATCCTAGTTGTACTTCCTAGCTAGAGCCATAAGAGGGCTCAATAATCGACGTCGCCTAGACGAAGACGACGACGGCTTAATGCTTGAATCAAAGGATCTGACGGCGGATCGAAGGATCTGACAGCGAATCGACGACGCTTGGACGAAGACGATGCCTGGACGCTTGGACGAAGACGAGGATCTGATGCTGGACAAGACGAGGATCTGACGCCTGGACGGAGACGACGCCTGGACAGAGGGCTGGAGGGAGGCTGGAAATTGATAGATCGTGGCTGGAGGCTGAAAATTGGGTGGAGTGGAGGCGGACATCACAAACCTAGGGTTTTAGTTGTAGTTGGGTTTTGGGATAGCGGTTAGTGGTTTGTAATTTGAACTTTGGGACCCAATCTTTATTACATCGCGGATATCCGTATCCGCAACCCTCATATCCGTATTAGAATCTGTATTCGGAAAAAAATCTGAAATCGGATCCGTATCCGAAACCGTATCCGTCCGGTTTTAAAATGCTGATAGATATCTAAATACAGCTCAAGGCAAACAGAAGATCATCCGAAGATCACAAGAAATGGCCTTATGCTGTCTCGAAAAGATCGAGACAGTGTGGACTGTCTCACACGCGATAGTGTCGGCTGTCTCGCACGCGAGACAGCTTTGAAGTGTTCAGAAACTGCTGAAATAACTGCAGGACACGTGGCCATCAATTGTTCAGAAACGTGGAAGACATTGTGGGCGAGAATCACGTTGATAACTACCAAAATAACGGAGTTTAGAACGTGGGAAGTCAATTACAGAAAAAAGAGCTGGGCAGTTCAGGCTTTCCGAGACAGTCATGGCTGTCTCGGAAGCTGAGACAGTCATAACTATCTCGGCCGCCGAGACAGACAAGACTGTCTCGCAGGCAAAATTTCACATAACGTTGTATTTTCAGTTAAAACTCTCCTGAGGGCTATAAATACCCCTATGACCATTACTGACAGGGATCTGAGCACAGAGAGCAAACAGAGCAGAAAACTTGAGTTTTTGACGATTCCTTAAGATCTAAGCTTTGACTTGATCTTGAGAAGAGTGTTCATCTTACTTCGATAAGATATTCACTAATTTCATTCTTGCTTCTAAAGACTTGATCTTGAGAAGAGTGTTCATCTTACTTCGATAAGATATTCACTAATTTCATTCTTGCTTCTAAACGAAGGAAGAATCCCCAAAGCCTTCACAATTCAATCAGAATCTGTGAATCGGTAGTCCACGAGCCAACGCACTCCCAGCACAGGCAAAGTCTCCACGAAAGCAAAAGTCGATAAACGATTTTTGTGTTATTTTCTAGAAAGTTATAACTTTTTTATTTCTCATTGTAATTCATTGTAAGCGACTGAAGTTTTTAATTGATTCAACAATGAACACAACTTTCGAAGAAAACGCATGCCTCTTAAGTTCTGCATGCTTCTTCAGAGGCTTATAAATAATCCCTGACACGACTTTGGGAGCACATTCTTCATCAGGAATATTCTTCTTGTTGGATCTCTATTCCTTTGAGCATTTTACTCATGGCTTTTCCTCAAAATGACCGTGAGAGGACGCTCAGGGTTCTGTATTGTTCTCGATCGAGAATGTCATTTGGATGACATGCCTCGCTTGCATAGTTGGTATGACATCTCCCGCGCCATGACCATAGGGGCACCGGACAGCCTCACTCCGGTGCATATGCACGGCGAATACCGAGTGCCTATCTACCGGGCGCACCTGGAATGCGGCTTGCGTCTGCCGCTGCATCCCTTCGTTAGGGAGGTTTTCGCAGCGCTGGGGGTTTCCCCCTGCCAATTCCACCCGCACATCATTTATACTTTGATGGCATTTATAGATGCCTGCTTCGAGGCGGGCATGGTGCCCAGCATTAATTTGCTCGGGCACGTAGTTAGTGTGAGGTCCGCGGAGGGTGACCCACACTATTTTCTCCACTGTCAGGGCGACTTCCACCTGGATGATGACTTCCCAGAGTTGGAAGAGGAATGGAGGAGGTTCTTCGTCTGGGTATTTGGCGCTGACAACATTCTGTCCTGCTCGGGTTGGCCCGAAGTGTAGGATAATGTGTTGGAGCTAAGGGCCCTTAGCCCCCATGAAGCCGGAGACCTAGAGAAGCTCCGTCGCCATCTTGGCCTTCAGGAGTCTAGGGCTCTGGATGGGGATGAATTCCCAGAGGTGGAAGGGTCTTCCTCGTCTTCCTCCGACTCCGGAATAGCAGTCCTTCCTCCCCCAATGGAGGTATGTAAAAGGATTGACTCGGAGGGGCCAAGTTCTTCCAGGAGGCCTCTCAAGAAAAGGAGGAGCGACTCGTCAAGTGGTGGAGGCTCTGATTAATAAGGAGGAGGATCGAGGCTGCCACTCAGGAGGTTCAGTAACCGGATCCAAATTTGTTTTTTTCTTCTTTTCTTCTTTTTGTAAGCCTCGTTGGGCCTCTTTTGTAAAAATATATTTTGAATAGAAAGTGATTTTTCTTATCATTTGTTTCTGAGAATTACAAACTGTCTGCTGAGACTTGTGACCTTGCCATTATTATAATTCGACCTGGTCCTCTTCTTTAAGAATCACGTCGGTTTTTATAGACCATAGGCATCGGCGTCCTTGCTTCTTTGTTTAGTCGAGAAGCATAGAGGTTGTATTCGGCGCTTTGTATTAAGCTCGTCTAAGTAAGGAAACTCAGGCTTTAATAACCGGTCGAGGCACCATACTTCGGATTTATTCTTACTGAGGAGTTTGAACTGGATGACCGACTGAGAAGTCGTTGTGCCTTGGGCCTTTCCTGAGGCGGCACCAAGGTCTTTGTACCGACTGAGGAGTCGTTGTGCCTTGGGCCTTCCCTGAGGCGGCACCAAGGTCTTTGTACCGACTGAGGAGTCGTTGTGCCTTGGGCCTTTCCTAAGGCGGTACCAAGGTCTTTGTACAGATTGAGGAGTCGTTGTGCCTTGGTCTTAACTCTAAGAACCAAGAACTTGGTGCCGACTGAGAAGTCGTTGTGCCTTGGGTTTACCCGTATGAGGAACCAAGGTCTTGACCATAATGGTTGATGAGAGCAGACGGAATCAAACCATATGTTATGCCTTGGGATTACCTTTAAGAAGAGCCAATGGCTTTGTTCCCACTGAGGAGTCGTTGTGCCTTGGGTTTACCCGTATGCGGAACCAAGGTCTTGACCATAATGGTTGATGAGAGCAGACGGAATCAAACCATATGTTGTGCCTTGGACTTACCTTTAAGAAGAGCCAAGAGCTTTGTTTCGACCGAGGAGTCGTTGTGCCTTGGTCTTAACTCTAAGAACCAAGGACTTGGTGCCGATTGAGAAGTCGTTGTGCCATAGGTTTACCCGTATGAGGAACCAATGTCCATAATGGTTGATGAGAGCAGACGGAATCAAACCATATGTTGTGCCTTGGGCTTACCTTTAAGAAGAGCCAAGGGCTTTGTTCCAACTAAGAAGTCGTTGTGCCTTAGGTTTATCCGTAGGAGGTACCAAGGTCTTGACTATAATGGTTAATGAGAGCAGACGGAATCAAACCATTTGTTATGCCTTGGTCTTACCTTTAAGAAGAGCCAATGGCTTTGTTCCGACTGAGAAGTCGTTGTGCCTTGGGTTTACCCGTAGGAGACACTAATGTCTTTGTTCCGACTGAGAAGTCATTATGCCTTAGGCCTTCCCTGAGGCGGCACCAAGGTCTTTGTACCGACTGAGAAGTCGGGCGCCTAGGAGACTAGGTCTTCCATTTCTCCTTGGGCCGAGAGGCGACGGTTGGAGTCGGCCAAAGGTTGTGCCTTAGTTTTATCCTGAGCAGGTACCAAGGGCTTTGAGATCGACTTAGAATGGCGTCATGCCTTGGGCTTATTCCTGATCAGGAGCCAAGGACTTTGAGATCGACTTAGAATGGCGTCGTGCCTTGGGCTTATTCCTGATCAGGAGCCAAGGACTTTGAGATCGACTCTTTTTTTTAGCTTTCATTGATTGTTTGAAATTTATACACAATAGAGTACAATAAATTCACACTCGCAACTTCGGATGATGCCGAATTCGTGCTTTTTACTTAGATGCTTTTTGAGGATGACTTTTTGCTAGGGACTAGATTACGAGGCTGAGCTTCCTTGACTGTTTCTTTTCACTTGTGAACCTTCCTCCCTTGACGAAAGGGAGTTGTTGCTTCATTGGCCATCTTTGTTGCCAAACTGAGTTACGCCCGGAGCCGGGGTTTGCTCTTTCTCTTGATGGTGAGCCGTTTGTCTTTTTAGGTGTTGTTGAGTTGCTGGCATATTTGCCATCTCATCGGCCAAGGACCTGCTTGGAGGCTTTGCTGAGATCCTTGCAGGTCGACGGTGGACATGGTGATTTTCAACAGATATTGATTGTCCACCGTTGGTTGCTCTGTTAGCCCCGATATTTCGTTGTTTGAGCTTTTTGGAAGATGTTGCTCGACGGAGGGGGCCCAGGCAAATTCTGTGATGGGGGCTTCTTGTTGGAGAGAACCCTATATGCCGACGCTTTGTTCCCCGGAATTTGATGGGATCATATTTTTCCTCTTTAGGTTTCTAGGGATAGTGACGGCCAGACCATCCTATAAATGGAGGAGCCTTCTTGCAAGGAGAGTGCAAGTCACATGTTTCGACCACCAGGTTTTACTTCGACTCTGGTGGTTCTGAGCAGCGACTGGGGCCAGAGCTGTTAATCTTCCTGAGAAGACCAGATGGCGAGCCCTTGAGTTCTTCCCGCTTTCTCACGCTGGGTGAGAAAGGACTTCCTCTATGAAGGCGGTGATGGTCCGGGTGGCTCGCCATAGATTTGATGGCTGCTCCTGGGCCCAAATGGGTTGGCGTGGCGTCGAGCTTGTGCCATTCTGGATTTGATCGTAACCCTTGGTGGAGGAAGGGCTCTTCTTGTGATCCAACTCCAGGCTTCTGGGCTGTCCAGAAGATGGAGTTCTTATCTGTGGTGGCTGTAGGAAGCCTACACTTCATGTTCAAGCCAGACGAGCACTTTAGTGCTGCATCTTCTTCAGGAGGGCTTTCGGGGTTTTACTTGGCAAATAATCCCCAGAAAGCCGTTGGAGCCCCAGAGGGCTACGCCTACTTCTGGCTCCTCATAGCCACAGGCTACTCCTCCTTAGCTTGAGTGATGCGATTTCAGGCTTCGCTTAGCTTGAGTGATGCAATTCCAGTAGTGTAAGGATAAACTGGATCAGGCCCTTGCTCAGAATTGGGCATTTCTTCTCAGAGAAGAGAGTGGGCCCCACGGTGGGTGCCAAACTATTAATGCTCGTGAACAAATAGTTGATGGGGGTAAGGTTGTCTGCCGAGGGAGGATGATAAAGGATAAAGGGGCCGACTCCCCCTCCGACTTTATGCCTAGCTCTGAGCACACAGGGTGGACTGATGGCCTGCACACACACAAGGAATATCAGGGTACGGGGCGTGTTTCCCCCGTGGTACCTCCTACGGTCAAGTTAGAGGATGAGTTTGAGCGAGGTTTTAGGGAGAGTCCCTGGGCCATTAAGGTCCATGCAGGGTCCCTTCTAATTTTAGAATTTAGAAGCAAATTGAAGAAAAGAATGACTTCTTAGTTTTTTTTGAGTTTTTCCGAACCTTTCTCCCAAAAAAGCCTCTTCTGCCTTTATAGGCTGTTGAGGATAGACACGTGGCTTCATCAGGGGTCTGAGGACGTGGGTGGGGGATGAGCTGGAGGCTGAGTCAGCAGTAGTCCTTTCACGTGTCGGCTGGCGACTGGAGGAGATATTATTTCAAGATGATCTTGATAAGGCCCCAAGATTGATTAGATGGTGTATGGCCGAGAATACGGCGAGGTGCTGAGTCGCCCTTATCTTTACAGATGACTGCTAGTGATTGGAGGGTGAGGTACTCGAGTACAGAAGGCGCCTCGATAACATCCCAAGTTTGACGGATAAGGATAAAGGGAAGATAGGCTGACCGATCTAGCCACTCATTACTTCACAGATGGCAGCTGGCGATTGGAGAAAAGGCCGTCTGAGCTCAGAGGGTGTCTTGATTACATCCCAGAAGTGACTTAGGAATAGAACGAGCCATCTTTGCATTTAAGACTTCGTCAGAGTTTGAGACTTTTGATATGACTGATCAATACTATGGTTGATTGATGTATGTCTTGGAAATAGCTCAGTTGGATGACTCGAATCTTTATCTTCCCCAGCAGGATTGAATTGGAAGGCATGTCGTTCTCGTAACTTGTTGATTAGATAAGTGAGTCGTCAGCCCAGTCAGACAGCTCAGCTGAGTCGCCACTGGGGGAGTCGTCTCGATTGAGAGTTGGGTGGATTCCCGAGTAGTCGCCTTAAAGGCGAAGGGCCGACTGCTTCCGCGCTTCGTGTCGGCTAAAACGCTTGGCTTTTGGCTAGGCTTTTCAGCTGAGTCGATTTGAATTGTGACTCTATCAGGCTCATGAAGACAATCTTCTAATTATTTTTGTTGATAAATGGTAGATTACCATAACACCATTGTTTGTCCTAAGAGTTTTAATTTTCTTCCCCGTTTTGTTTTTAATCATAATTTTCCAGTTTTTAAATTTATCAAAAACTTCAGATTTTTGTTTCATGAGTAAAACCCAAACTTTCCTAGAATAATCATCAATTATGAAAAGAAAATATCAGTTCCCTCCATGCGTAGGCACACTAGAGGGACCCCACGCATCAACATGTAAATATTCAACTATATCAGTGCACTTAGACTGATTAGGAAAAGAAGAAATAGGAAAACTAACCCTATGTTGTTTTCCTAACACACAAGATTCACAGAAAGGGATGGAGGATATTTTATCACTACCAAAATGACCTCCTTTATGCAAAATTTCTAATCCTTTATTACTCATATGACCTAATCTATTATGCCATAAAACAGATTTATTACCTATCACAGAGTTAACAGAATCAAGCATAGGTTCAGCATGACAAACATACAAATTATTTTGTTTTTCAGCAGTAAAAACAACAAGAGATCCTTTCATAATTTTCATAACTCCTTTACCCCATTTTCTCTCTAAACCATCATTTTCTAGAGATGCACAAGAAATCAAGTTATAACGTAAATCAGGAACATGCCTAACATCCTTCAAAGTAAACACAAAACCGGAAGAAAACCTAAGGCATACATCACCAGTTCCTAAAACATTGCATTTTTTTTCATTTGCCATTGACAAAAAACCATTCTCTATTTTCTTATAGTTTGAAAACAAGTTTTTAAAAGGAGTCATATGAAATGTACAACCAGAGTCTACCAACCAATCTGATTTACACAAAGAATCAGATAACACAGAGTTCAAATATGCATAATCACACAGATTATTAATCATGAAAATTTCACCTATTTGGTCCTCACAGACACCCATATTAGCATGATCATTTTGCTGATTTTTCTTAGGCTTAGTACAATCTCTAATAAAGTGACCAGTTTCATGACAGTTATAGCATTTTTTAACTTTTAAACCTGGACTTAGATCTACCCCTTCTATTTTCGAATTTTTTCTTACTTGATTCCCCATTACTAGCATTCTTTTGGTTATTAGACCTATTCTGAGGCCTACCCCTCACATGCATAACCTCACCAGAATTTTTATTTCCACCAGAATATTTTAAATCTAATTCCTTACTCTTAAGACCATTGACCATAATGTCAAGGGTAACCACATCTCTACCATATTTAATAGCAGATTTCACATCACTATATGAGTCGGGAATAGCATTTAGAAGGGCAATAGAAGTATAGTCGTCTGTATGTTTATCACTAGTTAACTTAATATTTGAAATAAGTTTTGCGAAAACATCTAGGTTTCCTCAATGTCCTTAGACATATCTAATCTAAATTTGAAAAAAAATTCAAGCAAAAACATTTTACTGGGCAAAGAGGTTTCAGTATAGAGTTATTCAAGTTTATCCCATAGGGTTTTAATAGATTCCAAAATTCTAACTTTTCTAAGCACAGAATCAGATAAGTTCAAATAAATTGTGGAACAAGTATTTTCGATCATTTCAGCCCTTTTTTCTTCAGTGCCAGAAGTCAAATAGGTCTGACCAACAGCCCTAAATGACTTCTGTTGAATTAAAATGCATTTTATTTTTTGTTTCCAAATGCTAAAATCAGATTTTTCGTTGAACGGAACCATATCATATTGAATCATACCATATTGATTAGCAGCAGATATTCTTCACAAAGAAAAACAGACAGCAACTAGCACGATGATTTCGGTAATTATCCGGCTCGAAACGTGTGAAGCAACTAGCACGAACAAATGAGAAGAACGATGAACACAGAGTTGTTGTTTCAATCTCTTTGTTCTTTCACATGAGCACAAATAATAACAGAAAATTTTTCAGAAAAACAAAATGCAAATATAGCCGAATTTTTTTTCAAATTTGCGAAGCAACTAGCACAAACAAAATGTGAATAACGATGAGCACAAAGCTCGAGTTCAGACCCTTTGTTCTTTTGCACGAGCACAAACCAATTTTAGTTTCTGAATTTTTTCAACAAAACCAGAGCTTAACTGTAATTTTCAATATCATAATTAAACACAGTGGAAATGGGGAACAATTGATATAGCATCAAATAAAGGGGCAATGCAGACGAGATCAAAAAATAGAAGCAACAGGAACAGTTTTTCAACAAAACCAGAGATTACCTGAGCGAAACCCACTGTAGAGAGTTTCGACCTCACCCACGCCCACGCGGCGGTCCGACGGTGGTCCTGCAGCGGTCCTGTGGGGTCCTGCGGCGGTCCGGCGTTCTAGAGTCGCAGATCTATGGACGACCAGCGGTGTTGGAAGGGCGACTACTCACCGAGCTCTGATACCACTGTTGAGGATCGACGTCGTCGCTGTTTGGCTCAGAAGCCTGCTCTTCAGTCACTGTTCCTTCTCAGTTGTGCACCACCAAGAACACAAAAGGGAGTCCACTCCTTTAATCACTCACAAAAAGGAATGGGGATTCGCACAAAGCGATGGTCGGGAAAATCTCACAAAAGGGGAGGAGAGATCGCACAAAGCAATAGAGCACAAAACTCAAGTTCTCATCTCTATCTCTTCTTCCTTCCCACCCCAAGCTACTACCAACTCTTCAACTTATATAGAGAAGGGGCAGCCGACACGGGAGAGAGGCTAGAGTTTCGAATGGTAGGAGCCGACCTACAGGGATGGGGGTGATGAGACTCCAAGCAGCGGCCATCAGAACACAGAGATAAGAAAGGGATGGAGTACCATCGGGTAGGAGAGAGGAATAGAGGAGGCTAGGACAAATGTAGAGGGGAACTGGGCCTTTAGGTAACAGGCCATCAACAGGCCTTTGGGCCAACTAATATCAACACAGGGGATTAACGAGGGCGCTTCAAACGATCTCGGGCCATCTCCCGGCTCATCTCACTGTATCCTCTTGTTAGCTTCTCATCTGCACGTTGTCGGATATATGATTCTCATTCGCAGCCTCACTCAATATTGATGGCTGTTCGTTGGAGCGCTAATCTCGATGATTTCTTTTGGTTACTAGTCCGCCCTCTCAACCTAAATTTTCGTATGAAGTACGCTACGGTTGGGAGTTTGGCTCGCGTAATTAAGCAACTGCCGCGTCCTGAACGGAAGTTCTTGGCTCTCGCGTCGAGCTCACTCTTAGTGCAGCTTCCTTAATTTTGTGCGAACCTTTTCAGTGTCAGCCGAAAGCAGCCCATACTTTTTGACATTGAAGCCGCCCAAGCCACTGAAATTGACAAAGATGAATTAGGTGGCCGTTTTATTTAAGAAATGGAAAAAGTTGACGGGTCGCACAATTATTTATTATTAGTGGCGGGTCCCACTACTAATATTTTATTTGTGCATAGTGTTTCCCAAACACTATAAATATGACCCTAAACTCTTAAGGAAAACTCATCCCAGAAACAACTCCTCTTATAAAAGAGTAAGAGAAAACAAAGAGAGAGTTTGTGAGAGTTCTTGGAGTGTATCTGATCAAGAGAGAGTGTTCTCTTGGATCAATTCTTTTGGGATATAAAAGAATTTGGCGTCGTCGTTGCACCGTGGAGTAGCTCCGAAGGAGTGAACCACGTATATCTGTGAGTACTCTGTGTTGAATTTTATGCCTTTATTTTGTGATTAAGTCTCCGTTCGAGGCTTTATTATTGGGGTGTATCCTAACAACTAGTATCAGAGCCTGACTTAGAGTATATATATCTGATTATTGTATGCTCTGTGGCTGCCACTAAAAGTGGATCCTCCACATCAGAAAATAAGTTAGATTAATATTTACTCTTTTAAGGTATTTGGACACTATTCACGTGTACGGTACTATTCACGAATACGGTACTGTTCACAAATACGAGAAAGACGTAATCTTTCACCATGGGATCTACAGTTAAAGACAACAGGCTTCGAATTGAGAAGTTCGGCGGCCAAAATTTTAGGTATTAGAGGATGCAAATAGAAGACTATTTGTACCAGAATGATCTCTTCCTACCCCTCCAAGGAGAGGTGGGGAAACCTGAAAAGATGGACGATAATAAGTGGAAGGTGCTCGATCGTAAAGCACTTGCCACCATCAGGCTCAACCTTCACCAGCATGTGACTTACAACGTCTCGCATGCGACCACCACCAAGGAGTTGATGGAGGCCTTGGAAGCGCTGTATGAGAAGCCGTCTGCTTCAAATAAGGTGTACCTAATGAAGAAGCTATTCAATCTCAAGATGCAGCAAGGAGCTCGCGTGGCGGACTTCTTGAACGAATTTCATGCTGTGGTGCAACAGCTTGCTGCAGTAGATCTAAAGTTCGACAACGAGATCCAAGCTCTTCTGTTACTTTCTTGTCTACCAGATTCATGGGAGAATATGGTAATGGCGGTGAGTAACGCTAATGGCAATGACAAGATGAAGCTCGACACAGTGGTTGGGGCAATTCTGGATGAAGAATCTCGCCGCAAAGTCTCAGAACCTGAGGCCTCTAGCAGTGGGAGTGCTCTGCATGTCGAGGCACGAGGGCGTGCACAGAAGAAGGGTAGGGGACGACGAGGCCAATCAAAATCCAGAGGGAAGTCTAAAGGGCCTAACCCGAATGGTTACGGTGAAGGGAAGTGCTTCAGATGCGGAAAGAAGGGCCACTTTGCACGGGACTGCAGAGTTACTGTTCAAGCATCAGCAGGGGATGATCGGGCTGACGGTGCAGCCAATCTCATGCACGAGACGGATTCGGATGCACTTCTCCTATCCCTAGAAGACAAAAGTGATGCGTGGGTCATCGACTCTGGCGCATCTTTCCATGCAACCTCACAACAAAAGCTGTTTTCATCGTTCGTGAAGAAGGACTTAGGGCAGTCTATCTTGGCGACGATCAACCTTGTAAGATTTCCGGGAAGGGAAATTGTACCCTCAATATGGAGGGCGGGACCACCTTGACGCTGAATGATGTTCGGCATGTACCAGATCTCAGGCGAAATCTTATATCAGTCGGGCAACTGACTGACTCCGGTTACAAAGTATCCTTCGAGCAAAGAAGCTGGAAGGTGTCCAAGGGTGCCCTGGTGGTGGTACACGGTAAACGCGAGGGGTCTCTCTACATCGCCAACGGGAAGATCGACCACTTGCTTGTCGCAGGACAAGCATCATCATCATCATTTGTCGACTGCATGACTTGGCATCGACGACTTGGCCACATGAGCGAGAAGGGGATGCAGATTATGGCCGCGGGAGAGAGGCTTCCGGGTCTGAACAAGATCGATCTGACTTTCTGTGAGGACTGCATCCTAGGCAAACAAAAGAAAGTGAGCTTCAACAAGACCGGACCGGCTCCAAAACTGCAGAAATTGGAGTTGGTGCATACCGACGTGTGGGGACCTGTGCAAGTCCCATCTGTTGGTAACTCTCTTTACTTTGTCACTTTTATTGATGATGCTACGAGAAAACTATGGGTGTTCTTCTTGAAGCACAAGTTAGATGTTTTCATCATCTTCAAGAAGTGGCTTACCTGTGTGGAGAATGAAACAGGCAATAAGCTGAAGTACCTAAAATCTGATAATGGAGGTCAGTATTGCAGCCAGAAGTTCGAGAACTTCTGCTCATCCCACGGGATTAGAAGACTGAAGACCGTCCCAGGCACACCTCAGCACAATGGAGTGGCGGAGCGCATGAACCGTACTATATTGGAGCGCACCAGAAGCATGAGGATCCACTCCGGATTGCCCAAGAGTTTTTGGGCCGAAGCTGTCAATACTGCTGCATACTTGATCAACCGCAGGCCATCCGCGGCTCTCAATTATGGGATACCCGAAGAGGCTTGGACCGGAAAGAAGCTGAAGCTAGAGCACTTACGAGTATTTGGTTGTGACGCCTATGTCATGACCAATCCTGCAGATCGATCAAAGCTTGATCCAAAGTCAAAGAAGCTCTCTTTCATCGGCTATGGAGGAGATGAGTATGGGTACCGTTTCTGGGATCACGATGCGCGCAAGGTGGTGCGCAGTCGTGACGTCGTATTCCATGAGAATGCGGTGTACAAGACCAAAGAGGTGAGTGGGAGTCAGCTATCTCCCCCTCTTTTCCCAGATATTGCTGACAGTGAGGACAACGATGAGATACCAATCAGCATAGAAGACGGAGACCAAGAGAACATGCAGGATGCACAGCAGCAGGATCCAGCAGAACTACCGATCGCAATTCGCAAAGCTCCAAGAAATCCAAGGGTGCCAGAAAGGTACCTTTCCACCATGAATTACCTTCTCCTGACTGACAATGGTGAGCCAGAGAGCTATGAGGAGGTACAGCAGACCGGCAAAGCTCGCGGCGAGTGAGAGTCTGCCATGGAGGAAGAAATGAAGTCCTTGATGAAGAATGGGACTTGGGAGCTCGTGAAGCTTCCACGAGGGCGAAAGGCTCTTCACAATCGGTGGATTTATCGGGTCAAGGATGAAGCCGATGGACGGAGACGCTACAAGGCGAGACTTGTAGTGAAGGGCTATGAACAGAAAGCAGGGATTGACTATTCTGACGTTTTTGCTCCCGTCGTCAAGTTGACCATGATCCGAACTGTGCTGAGCATTGTAGCAGTTCGAGATCTCCACCTAGAACAGATGGATGTGAAGACGGTATTCCTTCATGAAGATTTGGAGGAGGAGATCTATATACATCAACCAGTGGGCTTCGAGGAACGAGGCAGGGAGGGCCTCATGTGTCGCCTGCGCAAGAGTTTGTATGGCCTGAAACAAGCTCCGCGACAGTGGTACATGAAGTTCGAAAACTTTATGAAGGAGAACGGTTTTCTCAAATGCGATACAGACCGCTGCTGCTTTATCAAGAGATATGGCGAATCCTATGTAATACTCTTGATTTATGTTGATGACATGTTGATTGCAGGGCCCGACTTGGCCCGCATTGAAGAACTCAAGGGGCGTCTCTCCGAGTGCTTCGAGATGAAGGATCTGGGTCCAGCAAATCAGATTCTTGGGATGAGGATCATCAGAGATAGATCAGCACGAAGGCTGAGGTTATCTCAGAAGGCCTACATTGAGAAGATTCTTGAAAAGTTTAGCATGGAGAAAGCTAAACCGGTGGGCTCGCCGTTTGCAAGTCATTTCAAGCTATCGAAGACCCAAGCGCCAGAGACTGCTGAAGAGCATGAGTTCATGGCCAACATACCATATGCATCTGCCGTCGGGAATTTAATGTATGCGATGATGTGTACGAGGCCAGATATTGCACAAGGAGTGGGAGTTGTGAGCCGCTTCATGAGCAATCCAGGGAAGCAACACTGGGGTGCGGTCAAGTGGCTTCTACGCTACTTGAGAAGCTCGTCCGACCATTGTCTTGAGTATGGCGGGACAGATTTGCAGCTAGAGGGCTTTTGTGATGCAGACTACGCAGGGGATATAGACTCAAGAAGGAGCACGAGCGGCTACATCTTCATCTTGGGTGGTGGAGCGATAAGTTGGAGATCCAAGTTACAGGATACTGTGGCTTTGTCGACAACCGAAGCCGAGTACGTGTCTGCAGCAGAGGCAGCAAAGGAGTTGCTATGGTTGAAGGCTTTTCTTCTCGAGCTTGGAGTAAGCTTTGAGAAATACTTCATCCACTGCGACAGTCAGAGTGCCATTCACTTGTCAGAGAACGACGCATTCCATGCTCGGACCAAGCATGTTGACGTGAAGCACCATGCCATACGGAGATGGCAAAGCAAGAACGAGTTCAAGCTTGTGAAGATTGATTCGAGGTACAATCTAGCCGATATGCTGACCAGGCCAGTTCCGCTCGAGAAGGTGAGGCTGTGTGCAGCCTCATATGGCCTCCGTTGAGAATGTTGAAGGCCGTGCAAGACGCCAAGATACATGACATCCGGATGATGCAACCAAGATGGGTATGAAGATATGATTGATTCTCAATCAAATCTTCAAGTGGGAGATTGTCAGCCGAAAGCAGCCCATACTTTTTGACATTGAAGCCGCCCAAGCCACTGAAATTGACAAAGATGAATTAGGTGGCCGTTTTATTTAAGAAATGGAAAAAGTTGGCGGGTCCCACAATTATTTATTATTAGTGGCGGGTCCCACTACTAATATTTTATTTGTGCATAGTGTTTCCCAAACACTATAAATATGGCCCTAAACTCTTAAGGAAAACTCATCCCAGAAACAACTCCTCTTATAAAAGAGTAAGAGAAAACAAAGAGAGAGTTTATGAGAGTTCTTGGAGTGTATCTGATCAAGAGAGGGTGTTCTCTTGGATCAATTCTTTTGGGATATAAAAGAATTTGGCGTCGTCGTTGCACCGTGGAGTAGCTCCGAAGGAGTGAACCACGTATATCTGTGAGTACTCTGTGTTGAATTTTGTGCCTTTATTTTGTGATTAAGTCTCCGTTCGAGGCTTTATTATTGGGGTGTATCCTAACATTCAGATGGTGCGAGCAGGATTTAAAGCCCCTGAATTAATTCTTCAGCAGGCTTCAACGTGGTCCCACAATGATACCATTAACACTCAAAGATATGCATCATCCAATTAATAGAGCACTTGCTGCCGTTACCGGAGGGGCTTGTTCAGGTTTAGCCCTTAATTTTTGACCTGTGTTAAATCAAATTTTATTGCAGCGCTGCTTTATGTGTCACATATTGTTTAAAGTTGATTGCTATCCAGTTCAAATGCCAACACTCTCTTATTATGGGTAGCAAGCATCCCGTATGTTCTTTGATGAGCGCAAAATCACACGCTTTACTTGATGACTGGCCATCTGGGTTTGAGAGCTCCGTTTCAGATACCTGCATTATTGAAAGATACATATGCAGCGCTTACACAGGGATCAACGTAGTCAAGATCCAAAGTCTGCTGGACCGAAGAAAATATACAAACTAATTACTGCAGACAACAGACACACACACACACACACCCCCACCCCCACAAAAAAACAAAAAAAAAAGAAAAGAAAAAAGAAGAAGGTATATACTCCCCTCAAGGAGAAAAGAAGACAGGTAAGGCGCCGTGCAGCGTTCAGAACTTACAGTAAGCATCATAATGTGTTGGAAGCGGACCATTCAAATCTTGTGATGTAGAATATATTGATACCTTTGCATTGGCTAAGATTTCTTTCATAAAATTCATTTGCATGGTAGTCCTGTAATCCGACCACAGGACTGAAGTACGTATTTCTTGTGGAGCAACCAAAATTAAGGACTCAAGCGCTGAGGCCTTCTCTAAGAAGAATCTCACTAGCTCCATCTCATTCTTGTAACTATTGAAGTTATTCATCTTCACAATCTTGAGGCTCCTAAAATCACAGATGATAGGAGCCTCATCTGAAGGGGCTTTCAAGAAAATTTTCAGCGCAGGGTCTTTCGTACCAGCTGAAAGCTGCAATTTAGACGAAAATCTTAAGGGAGGAGTATTTTATATCATCCCCTTTGCAATAAACGAGATGAGAATTGTAAACCTACTTCTATGAAGACCTTCTCCAATTTAGGACAATGACATTTCTTAAAGAAGCTAATGATGTCTGAAAGACTGGTTTCTGTCATTATGCCCATTAGAAGCTGCAATTCTTGTAGATTCTCGAGCGGGATCGGTGTTGATTGTTTCGATATAGCAACTTGCTAAAAAAAAGATGAAACAGAAACAACACATAGAATTCAAGTGAAAAATAACCATCTATGTTATAAGGAAACATCAGATGATTACCTCAAGAGCTCTGCTACAGAGAGTTAGAACCTTGACGTGAGCCAGGTCCTCGATGATTCGAACCCAATTTGCTTGAAAACTTTCAGGCTCCCGACCCAATGAGCTCATCATAGCATCTGAGAGCAAAGAAATTTCTCCGAAGACATAGCTCTTCAGAAACACACCATTGAAGTGGAACGAACGGAGATTTGGTGCAAATATTTCAATTTCATCGAGTTTCCAGCAGTTAACAACTACCAAACTCTTGAGCCTCAGATTTGAACCAGAGACTTTGATCGACCTTAGCTCGAAGCACTGCCTAAGATCCAATCTCTCCAGGAATGGGCAGTTGGAAATGACATCTAAGACCATGTCATCAGTGGCATCTACATATTTCAGGCTTACTGTTTCCAGAAACTTGAGCCTTCTGAAGCCTACAGGTTGATCAAATTTGCAGTACTTCAAATTGAGAACAGTTAGCGAGTCACCTTGCAGCAAACCGTTTGGTATCTGAAAAGTTCCTTCTTGTTTAAATCCTTGACAGAAGTCCAGATAGAGTTCTTCAACTTCGTTACTGATTGCATATTCAATCCAACTTACCGTGTTGGACTGATACCGAGTGCCTGGATAAAAGAAAATGTGAAAAATCTCAACCTTCTTCTTACCTCTTTGTTTCAGAACTTGATCAACCGTGCGTGAGAATTCCTCAGGAGTTAGTTCCCCCCTGAATTCTTCATCGAAGATGAGGGATGTTTCATAAGGCCGGCGATATCTCCATAGATCTCTCCATCGCCAAGAGAGAGCACTAGTCCTTGCAGCAAACTTACGAGGGAGAAGGCAAAGAATTTGTAGCCTGATGATGTCCGGTAAATCGCTGATCCTATCAATATTTCTTGCCATTTCTCTCGTTCCTTCCGATCTAGAGGAGCCAAGTTATATATAACCAACAACCAAAAGCTAGGTAGCAGTACGACCTCTTTACATATGTAAAATGGTTCCTAATTAATATATTTGTTTTAAGGAAAAAGTTGACGCTGCGATAAAATTCAGTCCGTGGTCTGGATTGTGGCGAAGGCAATGGGAATATTTAATGTAGGATATATCTAGTGAGGAGCAAATCAGTAGGTCATGAATCTAGTTTGTGGAGAATTGATCATGGGACAGTCTACTAAGCTACCGATAACTTCAAGGGGTGAAGACAAATTTCTGCGATTATATTTAGGGGACATGGGGGGCCGTAAGTACATGGATTAAGTGTCTTTAGCCATGCGGAGAATTGCAATTTATATATGATAATATGATAGTAACTTTGTTAACCCACTAGATGCTCCACGATATTTTACCAAAAGAAGCCTTTCCTTTTTATTTTTGATGCAGTGGTGGGCTACTTGTTGCTCACAGGAAACAAAGTCGCATTCATTGAAGATGATTTCTAGACTGTAGTTTTGTGTACAACCTAATTTAATACCATTTTCATCACCAAAGAAGATTTTTAAAAAAGGTTTGATAGCTTAAACGTGTAGTGATACCTATGGACAAAGAATTTGTTCACTTTGTGCGCACCAATGGGCACACTCTAAAGCTTTTGCTCAAGAATATCTTAACTGTAGACTAATTTTTAATCTATGACTTGATTAAAATAAATAAATATAAAAAATTAAGATGCATATCCATAATTTTCTAATCCTAACGAAGAGAAGAGAGATAAAGTATCCTCCTCGTCTTTTTTAACGTCCGAGCATCTGCAGCAGTTGGTTTCTATCTATTAAGTAATGTTTTTTTTAAAGTACTATTAAGTAATGTTGAAAACTATTGAGTCATAAAACTCTTGTTGTAGAGATTTACCTGCGTCGCAATCTTCTGTACGATTGCCAGGCACCTTTTTTTATTCTTCAGACAAAAATTCTACTTGATTGTGTTGGATCTGTGATGTAAGAAGTGAACAGGATTGCTTACCATTTTCACCTAATTACAGAATATATAGCAGAATAAAACAGACAATAAGTAAAACAACAAGCAATGCAATAATCACAAAAATAAACAGAATCAATCATAGACAGAACACATAAGATTTTATAATGGTTCAGTTAAAAAAATATTACATCCACTTTTCCTTCTCACGAAGGGTTTCATCACTATGTGAAAGTTCTCCTAAATCACAAACCCGATCTAGTAGACTTACAAGGCCGAAGCTCTACTTTCTCCCAAACTAATCGTCTAATCTAAACTCTTCATGTATGAGTAACTCTAACCTTATCTAGTGAACAATTCCTCAATTAATCTCTGCTTGATTGTGTCGTAAACCCTCAATTCATTCCGTCTTGAGTACATCTTAAAATACGTTTAAACGAAAAGATTAAATAACAAATAAGCGCAACTAGAAAGTTCTTACAACCCTTTTTGATTAAGATTGCTCTCCAAAAGATTAAAGCATGGATCTAGAAAAATAACGATGATGATGAAGTCTAAGGGCAACTCTCCTCGCCGTGAAATGATCAGATGTTACTGTGGAGGCTCCGGGGATCGAAAAGCTTTTTAAGATCTCAAGAATCAAAACCCTCTCTCTCTCAGATGTTACTGTGGCGGCTCCGGGGATCGAAAAGCTTTTTAAGATCTCAAGAATCAAAACCCTCTCTCTCTCTCTCTCTCTCTCTCTCTCTCTCTCTCTCTCTTTCTCTCTCTCTCTCTCTTTCTTTCACAACTACGTCACGAAAGAGATGTATGAAATGCAGTAAAGATTGGAGATAATATAAATGACGAACGACTGCGATTGAACCATCAAAATTTGCATTAGCTTACTTTACCATCAATGGTGCCTCACGATTCGATGTTGTTGAGAGACCATCGATGGTTGATGTGCATCATCGATGATATTCATATCTATGAACTTTTGCACCATTGATGGAGTTGAAGAAAGGGCGAAGAAGAACAGGAAATTTGAAGTGCACAGGATTGGCTACGGGTCGGTTGACCAACGACATAGGCCCGGTCGACCGACAGACTGTGGAAATACAGGGTCAGAAACCCTGTCTCTGGTCGGTCGACCAAACGCTTATGGTCGGTCGACCGAAAAGGTGCACAATTACAAGGCTGATTTTCAACTTTCTGGCCGGTCGACCGCACGCTTGTGCCCGGTCGACCGCGATACGGTTATGGGCCCAATTCGGTTTTCCCAGTTGGTTTTGATTTGTGTTTTAATATAAATTAAAACACAATTTTAGGGTTTCTTAATTAGAGAAAAGAGAGACTTTTGAGCACTTTAAAATGGAGATATTGTAAGGGAGTTTAGAGCTTTGGTTAGGGTTATATTTGAGTAATTTTGTGAGTTGTAACCCATTATATTTCTCCTCCATATAGTGAAATCTCCTCATCCTCTCTCCGTGGACGTAGGCAATTGTCAAACCATGTAAATCTCTGTGTTTTGGTTTGATTTGTGTCGTATTTGGTGGATTGCACTTGTGATTTGATTTGGTTCCCTTTCTCGTGTCTTATCGACTTGTTTGGTGTGTGAGCACGCTTCCGCAAGGCGCGCAAAACGATGGAGCTTTGAACCATTGATGGTCGTCATCGACCATCAATGGTCAAAGGCCATCATCAATGGTTGTGATGCTGAAAATTAGTTTTTGAGCTAATTGTCGCGTCGTTTCGCTTCATCCACGTACTATACCTGTATTTACCTAAAACTACCAGCATGAAATAGAAGTTTTAAGTTGAAATAGAAAATTTTTTATTGTAATCCTATGCCAATTTAAGTTGAAATAGAAAATTTTAAAAAATTCAAATAAAACCAACGTGTAATCCTATGGCAGTTTAAGTTGAAATAGAAAATTAAAAAAAATTCAAATAAAAGGATTATTATAATTCTGTCAATTACATTAAAATATATAAAATTTAAAAATTTTATTTTACAATCACCAAGGGATTTGGACTTCATCGTGCCTAAAGTTTCTACGATAAGAGTCCTAAGCAAAACAAGATTAATCCTTTGGCCGACTCCTACAGTCATCTCTCAGCCTTAGGAGAAGGAAAGCCCTAGACAACTCTCAAGAGTTCCAGGCATTCGACTTCTCAGTCGAATATCAAGACCTTGGCTCATTATCAAGGTAAGCCCAATGCACAAGATTTGGTCAAATCCTCTGGTACAACCCAACCATCATGGCTAGATTACAAGATCTTGGTACCTTATCAGGGATAAACCCAAAGCACAATTGCAGAGGCCTCGGCCCCACCGACTCATCAAGCCGACACTCTGGTGTCGACACAAGAGGCGATACTAGCCGGTACGAGAGATCCTGAACTCCCAGACAAGTCGACATCTCCATATTAACTCAAGAGATGATTATTAGCTGAGATAAGGCGATATTTCAACCAGTCGGACATACCGACACTCCTAAATCGACGCGAAAGACGGTACCGGTCGACCCTATAATCGAGAACGACCCTATTTAGGGCATTCGAGCACTCACTGGACATTTCTCAGAAACGACTTAAAAGGGATATTCCCTACTGTCGACTAAATTGAGGACTCGACCCCGGCCTCATGCCTCTCCCCCAGAGCATATGTTGACATCTTAGTCCACTTTGGATAAGCCTTATCCAGATTTTGGCCTGACAGATCTCCATGACTTGTCAATTCAATCACTTTCCAGAAAATACGGAGGCACTCTCTCCCATAATGAAATGACTCCCCCTCCAGACGCCAGTCGACATCTGTAAAGCGAGGGACGACTCAGTATGCCCACATGACTTCTGCCACACTCACAAGTCACTTCTTGGATATCGCGGAGACACCATCTCCTATGCTTGAAATGCACTTTACCCCTCTGATCGCAGCCGATATCTGTAAAACGGCGGGGATGACTCACCTTCCAGCTCATAACTTTGTCACCGCCATTTCTGCATGGCCGGAAAAACCAAATCTGTCATGGACATCCACTCTATATATGGAGGTTGTTCACCATTAGAAAGAGCGTAAGCAAAAGAAAACTCTCGAGCAAAATTTAAATCTTCCTCATGACCTAGACCTGAGAGATTGATCATTCCAATGCACATAGCATAAGCACCACACAGTTCTAAAACTCGCTCAAATGCTTAAGTCATCATAACTTGACCGTCGGAGGAATTCCACGCTGGGAATCAGTCCCCGTCCTCTTGCGGGTATCTTCTTGTCGTAGTCAGTCTAACATTCAAACCCTCGGTTCAAGAATTGAGGCATTAAATCTGAAAGGGGACCGAGCCTCAATCATCCTTCATCACCCCGCAAGCTCCTCTCTGATGAATTAATTAGTGTTGATATTGAGCTATATATAGAGCAAAAAACTTATGTTCAACTTAAGTGGACATCACCAAAGTTCTATCCATTGATGAAACAGTCTCTTCATATCGATGCACGCGACCTAGGTATCATCAATATGATAGAAACTTGAGTGATGAATCCCACTAAGTTAACAATAAGTTTTCTATATATATATATATATATATATATATATTATATATATATATATATATTATGATATGTTGTTGTGTATGTGTGATGTGTGTCCGTCGCGGGGGTGGGGGATGTAAGACTTCTCAAAATCACCCCTTACCAATATACTTACAGAAATAACTTCAGAAGGCTTCTCCAAAATGTATTGAATTGGGAAGAGCGGAAGAGAGACTTATATATATAAGTCACACCTGTCACAGCTCCGGGATCATGAATGACTATATACCCAACTGCCCACCAGGACTTCTCTTCAAACCTCTCTCCACCATCTCCCTTCTCACCTCTCTGCCTCTCTCAAACTTCCCGCCTTCGAGTATGCGCTTCGGCCAGCAATACATAATTCCCCGCATTCTCGGGCTCTAACTCAAACAGCACTCTCCCTGCAATCTCCGCGAGCCTCACTTCTCCGTGACTCCTACAAGCCCCAAGAAGAGCCCCCCAAGCCTTTGCAGTTGCCTTCACTGGCATCCTGTCTAGAACCTCATATGCCTCCTTCAACCTCCCTGCTCTGCTCAAAACATCAACCAAACAAGAGTAGTGATCGCTGCTCGCTTCAACACCATATTTATCAGTCATAATGTCGAAATATTTCAAAGCATCATCGGCGAATCCTGAATGGCTGCACGCCTTCAATATGCCAAGAAACATGATACCGTCAGGCTGCACTTTTTCCGTTTCCATCCATCTAAAAACAGACATCGCAATATCAGCATTGCCGTGAAACGCATATGCAGAAACCAGGGAGCTCCACACCACCACATCCTTATCTTTCATCAGATCAAAAATTCTGCGAGCATAGACCAAGCAACCACACCGTCCATAAGTTTCAATGAACCCACTTCCTAGTTGCGGGTGTGGATAGATACGGCCTCTGACCGCGAACCCGTGAATCTCTTTGATAAAACTCAATGCACCAAGACGGACACAAATAGGCAAGAGGGCTAGGACGGTGATTAGGTTCGGAGCCAAACCCGACGCCCTCATCCGCCTGTAGAAGTGAAGTGCTCGATATGGCCCGTCATCCTCCGACTCAGAGAGAGCAGCTACTATCGAATTGTAGGACGAAGCGTTGGGCTGTACATCCATCACCTCAAAAATCTCCAGCGCGCTAGGCGTGTCGCTCGATCTGGAGTACAGGGCTATCATGGCGTTCCATACGACGACGTTCCGTTGGGGAGATTCATCGAACGCTTGACGCGCGTGGGCGATGCCGGCACATTTGCCGTGGGAATCGACCAGGGAGGATGCAACGAACGGGTTGGGGAGCAGGCCGGCCTTGGTGGCATGGGCATGGATCGAAGCTACGGCGTTGGGTAGACGGAGGGCCGCGGAGGACTTGAGGGCAAGGGGGAAGGCGAAGGGGTCGAGGGTGAGGTCGGGGGAGGAGAACATCTGGGAGAAGAAGAGGAGAGCCTGCTCGTGATGGCCTCGGTTCACGAGGGAAGTTAGGTGTTTGGTTTGTGAAAGTAACCTTCGGAAGCTGCTTCGGAGGGAGCTCATCATGGTTTCGTGGGGCGCATACGCCGACGAGACCTTTTTTTCCCACGATCTCTCCGCGTGTCCTTTTTCCTCGGAGAAAAGACTCTCATAATATAAAGTCTTTCACTAGGCACACTCCTATATATGTTTTGAACACGCGCTGCCTCGTCTCCGTGCAGTTCTTCAGCTCTTTGCATGTGAGTCCCGCATATATATAAACATCGATCCGTTTAAGAATTTTGGGTTCTATATGAACTCCATTTGGAGTTTTCTCTTCGAAAGCCCTTTCTTTGACTATTATTAGTCATCCAGTGTTCACATCAAATGCAATGCTATCTGTTGTCAAGAATGATTTATATTGTAATTAAAATCTCGGATGATCAAACTAATTTACGATTGGTTGCTTCTTTGAAAGAACAGTATTCCGGTCATTAGTTTCTACGTTTGTTCTAATTTACGTGACTGACATGAAAGAACAGAATTCCGGTCATTAGTTTCTACGTTTGTTCTAACTAGTATGCAATACGTGCGTTGCACGTGATGCATATTAAGAAACAACATGAGTAAAAATCACATATTGAATTCAGATGACGAAGGAAATCAAATCAAATAGGAGTAATCTATCTAAATCCTTCAATTGGTTAATCTGTATTCAGATGACGAAGGAAATCAAATCAAATAGGAGTAATCTATCTAAATCCTTCAATTGGTTAATCTGTTTTTTTTTATTACAAAAAAGATAATGCATATACATAACATTTTGGTTAATCATTCAATTGTCATAATCCTTCAATTGTCTTGATAACCCAGTTACCCTATTCGATTATACGATGACTTCCTTTACTCAACTTCTCTTAATTACCCATTTTCTTAAATCTCATGAGAATTTCTATAAACAACCAAAAATGTAAATCTCCATAAATCCGATTATCTTAATCTACTCAAAAGAATGTGATAGGAACTACAGATAAGGTGACCATGTCTATTATTTCAAGATGGCCACATGATACAGCTGACTGTGATCAACCCTCGCAGCGAGCAAATTCTATGCCACCCAAAAAAAAGTATTATTCTACGGATATCTTTATTTGCTCTTCTAACACCTTGGTCCTTAGTCATTGCTGACAATTTACTAATTCCTAAAACCAAAATTTGGTGATAAAAACATCCCAAACTGTACAGGAGGAAAATCATCATATTTGCAGCTGCAACTAATCTACTAAAAAGAATGTGATAGGAACTATAGATAAGGTGACCATGTCTATTATGTTAACATAATAGAGCATTTCAGGATGACCACATGATACAGCAGACTTTGATCAACCCTCTACAGCGAGCAAATTCTATGCTACCCAGAAAAAGTATAATTCTGTGAATCTCTTAAAGTCGATAATAATAATAAGTATTAGTTCCCTAGTGAACAATACAAACACATGGGAATGATCTCAAAATTGTTAAGGCTCACCAAAAATTTTCAAAAGTTTGAAGTTTCCATGCTACATATAATAGATCTATAACTGGCCTCCAAATATATAACAACTCCATGGAGAATTCCAGATGCCAGGCATCACTATTTATCCCACTTTATCCAACAAAAATGTCCTGCTTCTAATTCCGTTGATGTAATTGTTTAAGTAGTCATGTAAATTTTACGATCATACTACAAATAGGAATTTCTGTAGTTCATCTCATTAAAGAGCCCATTAGAATGTATAAATATGACAAGAAATGCCAATGCACTGAGATTTATTATGCACTAAGCGATCTAATGCTCCCAGCGAAAAGGGTTTGAATCTGAAGTGAACATTATTATGTTTGAAAATAAAAATGACACACTGACTAAATGGAACGCAAGTTCCATGAGTTTACCTTCTTTTTTAGCGCTTGAATTCTCTTATCAATATCTTGGCCAACATCCTCATTTTTAGATGTCTCGAATTCTCTTATCAATTCTCATACGTAGCTCCCAATCTCGACGACAACTTGAACCTGCAAGTCACCGCAACCGTCTCAATGAACAACCTAGGCACCACCGCCATCAGACTCCAGTTCACCGCCCTCTTCCTCTGTAACTGCAGCACCCTCACCAACATCATGGCCACCAGCTTCCCCGATCTCCGCATCGCCCCCAGACAGTGCAAGCAGAACAACTGGCTGGAGCCCTTGTGGTCCGCAACGGCCTGAACCAAACCAAAGACTTCCTCGACCGCACCCAGGACTTCACCCATGGCTCCTCCTTTAAAGTAAAGTCTGACTTCGTCACCTCCTCCATCGCTGAAGGCGACTGGGAGAAAAGATTCACCTTCATCAACAACTCCCTCAGTTCTCAGACCCTCGCCGATCAGCGACCAGTCTCATTTACCATGTCAATGCTACCCATGGGTGGAACAATGGAGGATGTATCAGAAGGAGTGATACCATTCCTTCATCGACAAGGAAACTTATACAGTATACAATACTTTACGGGATGGTTTAGAACCGATGACCAGTCAATCCAGAAGCATTTGGATATGATGAACAGCATATCGGTATTTATGTGTAATTTCATTACAAGCAACCCGAGGCCTGCTTATTACGGATACAAGGACATCGATCTGGGGAGGAACAAGAGCTATAATGACTCTAGGGTTTGGGGGGAGAGGAATTTCAAGGGGAACTTCGAGAGGCTGGCGAGGATTAAGAGGGAAGTTGATGCAGGGAATTATTTCAGGAGTGAGCAGAGTATCCCGCCTTATAATTCATGGGTAGGGGTTTCAGCGTCGTTGCCGTCGCCGACCTCGAACCCTTTGAGCGTGACTCTTCAGTTCTCCACCGATGCTTGTATTTGCACAAACAAAGTCTTTGACTTTGCATCAACATGTACACTGCAGGTATTGGTGATTTAAATAAACAAGTTTGGTTTTGTATTGTTATTGCGTTCTTCAATCGATGATCCTGATGCTGTTCCAAGACAAGTTGAGAGTGCTGTGAGTGATTTAAATAAAACGAGCTTGCTACTTCTGCTGCTGAAGAAACAGATATATTACTTATTTGGTTAGTTACTGTTTCCACATTTCCCAATCTTTGTATATCAACAGGATTCAGTTTTTAGTTTCCCAGATTGCGCTTGATCCAAGTCTTTAGCCTTGTCATCTGATGAAGCAAGAGTAGCCTGAAAATCAGACTGTTTGATTAGATATTCAAAGAAACTATTGGGATATAGATGGAAACTCGCATACATTACTGATCATGAAAGATAAACATAAATAAAATAATAACATGGGTAAAAAAAGCAGTCGGATGATGAATAACCTCTCAATCTTCAACCTCAGATGGCCTCTTCGTGAGTATTCTGCTAGTCTTATCCAACAACCCAATAATAAATAGCCAACAAACATCATGCATAAATATATTAACTACATTACATGAAAATTTCATACAAAATATTGTCTGCTCAGTTTCTTTTACAGAACAAATATTTCTTCCATCAATTTTCTACATGACCTTTCAAATTGTGAGTCCTGATTCAAAAGATCCAATCCTTGCATTTGGCTTTGTTCTCTACTTATTTTCATGCACCTTTTACTTCAGCCAATCCTTCAGACAACTTATGCTACACTATTATGTCAATTGAATAATTATTGAATTCTGCTTTCGCATACCAAAACGAATTCTCAAGGGTTCTGTACTGAATAGTGCCCAGAGACGGATACTAAGATCAAAGAAAATGCTATTACAAATCAACATATCTATCTCTACACTAACTCTAAACTCTGAAGACATGTATATCTTTTCAATTAGTCATACTTTTCTATTTCTGAAGCTTCAGGACATCATAGGATAATTGTAACACCACTCCCTCAATAACTTCTATCATTATTGGGTTTCTCATGTGTCATTAAGGCTTCATCCTATCAGGAAAATATATTAAGAAATCTCAAATCTACAGTAACGGAGCAAAATCTCTTTCCCAGGAGCACCATCAGAAGTCCACAGAAATCCTATAGTACTCAGAAGACAAAGTTGCAACGACATATTTTTTATGGCTATGATTGTGATGTTGGTGATATATCCTTATTAGTTACACATAATTCAATAGCTTTCCTCAATTCTAAAAATTTTACCGGTAAATCCCATCAGCATACTGCGAAGGAGCATGCAGAAACAACACCTAACATGTGGTACGCTAGTGTATAGCATTTAAATGTAGTTAAGAATATCAATCAATATTTAATCTCAATTGGCCTCCAAAATCTACAGTTTAGTTTTTAGAGGTATGAAATTTTAAGAATTATTAAGAGCATCAGTCAAAGATCTCTCAAATTTTACCTTGCCATCTCAGCTCGCCTCTTTGCTTACTCAACAATCTCAGTATTTAAATGTAGTTAAGATTATTATTTTGTCGTGAGCTGACTCTATTGCATCAACACTTGGCTTGTGACCCCCATATTTGTTTACCAGAAAGTTCCTTGCAGCTTGAATTTCTTCTTCAGATGCCTCTCTACCGATTCTAAGTCGTTTATAAGGGTCCTTTACGTCAATCCTTGGAAAGACACCTGAATGGCTGAATCAACAAAGAAAGATTAAATATTATTGTCGTCATATTTATATTGGTGTAAATGGCTTTAAAGAGAGTAAATGATGCAGATACAGATCAAATATTGGTGTTATCATATTTATATTTGCTTCTTCTGATGGATATAATACAAAATAGTCTCTAACTGGTGACCCAAGTTCTTTCGTTTGCATAGGATATTGTCATTGTGGTCTTATTAGGCTAGTCTGGCTAAGAGAAACTGTATCACTGTTTGTAATACGCATATACTTGATAGCACATATCTCGTAAATAATTGTGCATGATGTTCGTAACACCAATATCAAGCATTCATGAGAAACTAAAAGAAAGAGGGTATCTACCGGTTGAATCATCAGCCATGTCACCAAATGCAGCATATACGCTGCTCTTTATCCTGACGGGTCTTCCAACCGAAAATTTGCGAACTGTCACGGCCAAATATTTCCTACAGTAATGTAGTGACCCCAAGGAACTCAAGTAAGAAGCTTGTCGAATGAAATCATCAAAATAAAAATAAGTTAAAAAGGGTTTGGAGAAGCAAATGCCATTATGCATAGTACCTATCCGTATGAGATAAAAAGCTCAACTTCAGCTTAATGAACCCATTAGAAATCAAGGACGAAGACCCAACAGAGAAATTAGAACATCTTGCTCGTGCCGCGTAGCAGGATATCTTTTGGGAATTAAACGTTAAACCAGATATAGACATCTCAGACTACATAATGAGCACAAAATGGAAAAAAAACTCAGGTTTTAGCTTTACTTGAATTTAGGAAGGGCAGGGGGTGGATTTTCATTTTACAAATTACATAACGATGGCATCATCATAGCGGTTAAAGATACCTCCTTTGTGTTTGGAGAGTTCAGCCTCAGTCGCCATTGACTATTCGGAGGTTATATCTTTAAACCCTATATCATTTAGATCAAACGTGAGCTATAAATAACAATGGAAGCCCAAATTTATTTTTCTATATTATTAGAATGCCCAAACATCTATTTTATATATGCAAATCACCAAAAATTATTTACCAAAATCAGTGAATTTCCTCCTTGGCAAGTGCAGACACTCCGCATAATCCCCTCCCTGACCCTCCGTCTTGTGCAGCTGAAGCACCAACGACCTCCTCATCACAATCCCTTCACAACATCAAAATTTCAAAACCAGAAAAAGAAAAATTACAATCGTGCCATCAAGAAGCATCAAAATCGAAAGAAACACTAACCAGACCCCGAAAAAGAAAAATTACAATCGTGCCATCAAGAAGCATCAAAATCGAAAGAAACACTAACCAGACCCCCTCGGGAGAAAATCTCTCCCCACGTGCCATCAAGAAGCATCAAAATCGAAAGAAACACTAACCAGACCCCCTCGGGAGAAAATCTCTCCCCATGATGCTCTCCAGAGAGAGAGAGAGAGAAAGAATGAGAAAGAGAGAGAGAGAGAGAGAGAGAGAGAGAGAGAGAGACTGACGAGGGATTGACGAGACCATCCCCTTTCTTGGAAACGAATTGGATTCAAACGAGGGGGGCGCAGAAGAAGGATTAAATGAGGGCCAGAGTTGAGAAACGGAAGAATCTGAGAAGACGTAGATGGGGGTGGGGGTTGCGCAGTGGGGGACAGCCATTTGTGGTGGCGATGGTGATCAGTCGATCGAATTGTAGAATTTGTGGAGTCGAGGGATGAGCAGATATTAGAACGGTTAATCGAGGGAGATGAAGAGGCAGATGTGCGAAAGAATTTAGAGAGATGTCGCAGCTGCAGTTATTGAGAAACGAAAGAATCGGAGATGAAGAGGCAGGGGGAAGCGGTGGAGCTGAGAACGATAAAAGAGGGAGAGGAAGAGGCAGATGAAATAGGATAGGCCATTGCTTTTTAATTAATTAAACCAGTAATAACAATTAAAAATCTTAATAATTGTAAACATTGATTCAATGGGATAGAAATATAGGATAAATTTATAATTAAGTAAGTTGATAGGGTCAAAATGGTCATGTAAAAGTTTTGACAATGGTTTTCTCTTTTAGAAGTAGTATAGATTTACTTATTGTTTTCTCCAGCTACTAGATTTCACATTTTACAATGTAATTTAATTCTGGTGAGAGATAACTCAAAGTAATTGATTGCATATGAATATTTTACTAGCTATACCATTTTATTTAAAGGTGAATAATTCTTATCAACTGAGGGGTTGCTTGTTTCATTCCCTAAAGATATGGAAAACAAATTTCTAGTAGTAAAATAATTGAAGCAAGCACAACAATAAATTCTTATAGCTCAAAATTGATCTTATAGCACTAATTTGGCAACAGATTAATAATACATTGAAGAATAGTCATAAATAGTGAAATATGTTTCCATACGCTCGATCCAATCATCAAGCCTCCTAACGTCGACAATCCCATCATAAATAGGAATCTCAACTCTGAAATCAATCTTCAGATTCTGGTACCATTTACCCCTTAATAGGGAACAGTCATGACGGCCTCGACCTCCTCATCGGAATCTGAATTCTCACTACCTCCATCGAATTCTACAAGCTTCTTCTTGAGCCCCGCCAAAGATTCACCTTTCTTTTCACCTCCGTGGATGAGATCGACGAGCTTCATGAAAGTCGAACTGATTGTCTCGATCTGTTTTTCCATTGCATCAATACTCGATGAATTGTCGCTTACTATCATCTTCTTCTTCCTTGATTCTGGACTTCTTCCAAAGAAATAAGAATCTCGTCTATTTTCTTGTATTGCGATCGAGTAAGGACCATACATAGGTTACCCCTTCACAAGATCTAACCGCTCTGATACCAACTTGATACAAGTCGTCGTGCGAGCACATTTGATCACGGAATTATCAAAAGTGGGGTTTAAGAAGAAAATAACAAAACACAAGAACAATTCAATTTGGCGAAGGAAAATACATTATCTAGATTATAAAGAAATAAATATTACAAAATCTCTCTTTCACAATCTCTATAGAATAAAAAACAACTTCCCTATCCTCTTTAAACTCTGATCTCCTGATTAGAATCTCTCCTCCCCCTTTAGAAACCCTAAACAATCCTTATTTATAGGTTAAACAACGTTGGTGACAAATGGTAATTACCCAAGTCAAACCTAACTAGAATTCGTCTCAAAACAGAATCCAAATCGACCTAGGAAAATTCAGTCGGTCGACCGACATGCATGATTCGGTCGACCGACCAGAAAGCCGTTTTCTCGACCTTGAAGGTGCATGCTTTCGGTCAACTGGGGATAATCTTCAATCGACCGACATTGCTTCATCGGAGCTGTTTCGCCAACTTCCTGATTTTCGTTGTTTTCCTACTTTTGACCATTTTCGCCGCTACCGACAACTCCGCCCATGATTTTATTCTTAAGCTACCATGAGAATCATCTATCCTCAAGCTCCCATGAAGATCACTAAGTCCCCGAAGCAGAAAAAAAGATACACCCGTATCAATTGTAGCTTAGGAAAGCAAACTACAAAAAATTATTTTCTATTAGGTGTGTAACCCAGAAACAGAGGTTTACTTGGTATGTATTAAAGATCGAACACGGACTCCGTCACGGGGATCCTTGTGCCTCGGCAAGATTTTCCTCATTTTTACGGAGGGTGGGGACTTCGGACCCTCATCAATCCACAAGCCTGGGTGTAACGGGAAGAAATTTCATATACATAAAAACAATGCAGATTCATATACTTTCGTTGCACACAACATTCAAAAGACTTTTTAAGTTGCAAAAATCTAGGAGTTAGTTTATACCCAGGGGCAAGCAAAGCTTAACCCAAAACGTGGACAGGAGGAGCAAGCACAGTTTGAGCCCCAAATTCTCTTGACGTTTCACAATCCACAAGCTAAAAATTAATTGCTGCTGTCACAGAGAAGGATGCAGTAAGATGATAGAAGAGCATGAAATTTAACACAAACGACTTTCATTTAAAATGCTATAAATTAAAGTGGGGATTACAGAACATGGTCCAAAATAAGGAAAGCTGACGCTTAATGAATAAGGAGCCTTGCGAACAAGGAAAAAGGAAAAAAGCGGGGGGAAACAAAACAAAACAGAAGGCAATCCTCAATTCTCTACAAGACCAGAAGGCCAAATAAAATTTCTCCGTGAAATGACCCTTTTCATTTCCCAGTGAAAATGTGGCAAAAACTGAAGCCAACACCGAAACTCCTTGAAACTTTTAACTTACATTATACTTTGCCAGAATTTGAACGGAGTTGATTAGCTATGGAGAGTACAGTCCTTGAATGAAATGTTTCTCGGTTATTCTTCATCATCTTCGTCATCATCGTTCTCATCGTCATCACTATCCTTCTGCCAACAAAAATTGATTACCGATTCATTGAAACTATCAGGAGGAATTTACAAGAAGAATAAAATCTAGAGCGTATCAAATCCACCACAAGCAAATATAAGCTCAAGCATAAAATAAAATTCAAAGCTGGTGTACAGAAAAAAAAAAGACTTGATATCAACACAGGACCTATTTCCGGACAATGTCGATCTCAGTCTTTGGAAATATTAGCTTCTCTAGTCAGGATTCAGGATCTGTCTACTTTTTTAAATACAAGACAGTATAATTTCAGATACAATTGGATATATCATGGAAGTGCGGTTAAACTCACTAGAATCAATGCCATATGTCAACTCGACATTAAAAAATACGCATGAACCGGTTGAACTCCTAAGCAGGTCAAGATAAGCAATGAAGTAACATACATACAATTTAGATAGTAAAATTTTAGTAGGTAATGACTACAAGGAAGTCACCAAAAAACAAAAAGATATTGTTCGTTATATTATTTATTAATGGTGTGAGAACAAATCGGTGAACGAGGCATCTTGATTTGGATAAAAAAGATTCCATTTATCTAAGTCAAATGCGAACTGGAATAAGCAAATGGTTCCAATTGAGCATATTTTACGTGTTTAACTGATAAAAAAAGATCATGCATAATCTGGAATATAGAGGAAGAGATTCCTACGGAAGAATTATAGGAAAGAGCCTATATAAACACTTTTACACTATATGAAGACGGGAATATAAGAAACATCTCTCAACCAGAGAAAACAAGGAAGCCGATAATAAGCAAACAATTACATACAGGGAATATAAGAAACATCTCTCAACCAGAGAAAACAAGGAAGCCGATAATAAGCAAACAATTACATACATTAAGATTCTCATCATTTACCTCATCAATGTCTCCATCGAACTCCTCATCAGCTTCCTACACCAGTGAATCACATATATAAGTTATATTTGTAGAAAAAGAGTGATTACTATAAATTGGTTACATTGCTAGATTGGACATAGGCCAAACCTTCTACGCTTTAAGAAACCTTTCCCTCAGCCAATTGCAAACATGTCAAAGAAAAAGAAAGAAAACTGAGGGCAAGAATACTCACATTATTGAAATACCTCAAAGGGCTGGGCCATAGATCTTCTTTTATTAGCTCTCCTACCTGTATTTTCACATTCAGATTCACTTGATGAACAAAAAATTGAGAAGTGAAAAAACTTAAGATCTGGCCATTCCTCCACATAACTGACTTAATTAATTGGGGGTAACTTCAGAAACCGATACATTCAAGAAAATAAGAGGAAATAAATCAAGTAACAGAGAATTGTGACAACAGATTGCAGATAACACTACCAAAGAAAATCAGGTTTTCTTCCATATCAGATTAGAAGCATAAACAATGTTTGATTTATGTGGAAAATGATATATTGGTTAATTTGTAATTTTGTAGAATGCAGCTGAACTGCATTAATTTCTCACATAAAAACAGGCATTAGCAGTAACCACCAAAATTCGAATACTTCTGTAACATTATAGTTGAAAATCAAACATAAAGAAGATAAACGCAACAGATTGTACGCACTATAGTAACTCATCCGAATCTAAAGTATACAATTATATTTCTCATCTACTACATCAGGTTTCACCAAGCAAATCAGAGGAAGTTGCCCACGTTGTAAAATGTAACTCTGAGTTTACCTCATCAAAAACTCCTTCTAAAAAGCTTTTATCATGCATCTCTCCGAACCAGCTGAAGAAACTGCATCAAAAAGAAACATAAAAATGAAAACATAGATGCATGTAAAACAACCAAGCATCTTGAATTTAATAGTCTAGTTTAAGCACAAAACCAAATGAATCATGTATCACTAGCAAGAAATGGCTATAAAGAATACATATGCTACAATACAAGAGAAACGGAATAATTGAAGGGTAGATGATATAACTAATTTGATTCCAGTTTCCAATATAACTCCGCAAAATTTATTGAGATTTTTGACAAGCACTTGGTTAATATAAAATTGTTTTTGTCATAAGTTACATTTTGCACTTGTCAGCAGTGCATGAAAACTTAGCAAAGAAACTCAACTGAAAGCCATGAATAACAGAAATTTTCAAGTATGCATAATCAATCGCCATTTGGTTAAAATGGACAAAAATTGTGAGTTATAGCACATGAAAAGTAGACATTTTAAAATATGCATAATTATTGTCATTGAGGCAAAACAGAGGAAAATGGCCAAAAAACGAGAGCTGCCCATGAAAATTGCAAATTTTGAAGTAAGCGTAAGTAACTACCGTTTGGTCAAAACAAATGAAAATGGTCAAAATCATGGGTTAGTCTGGGGAAATCGTGAAATTTTAGTCGCACGGGATTACTTGCCATTGCATCGAAATAAAAAAATTGACAAAATGTGAGTCAAGCGTTAGACCATGCAATGTATTGTCATTGAGGCGAAAAGAAGAAAAGGGATTAAAATCATATTTTGAAGTATGCATAAGTGCACAAAATTATATGTTATTGGGTCGAGAAGATAAAAAATTGAAAGAAAACATGGGTTATAGTTCATAATAATTATTATTTTTTAAGTATGCGTAACTAACATATTGAAACAAATGAAAATTGATAAAATTTATGGGCCATGAAAATTGCAAACTTTGAGTACGCCTAATCTAATGCCATTTCGTTGAAACAGACGAGGGAACAAAATTGTTGGGTTTGCCCATGAAAATCGTTACTTTTGAATCGCATGTTTATGTATTTTGCCATTACATCCAAACCAGCGAAATAGACAAAAAACAGGGGTATAGCCTTCAAAAATAGCGAAGTTTGAAGTATGCATATAGCCTTCAAAAATAGCGAAGTTTGAAGTATGCATACTTATCAGCCGTAGAGTCAAAACAAACGAGAAATCACAAAAAATGTGGGATATAGCCCATGAAAACTATGACAACTGAGGTACGCATAACTAGTGACCATTACATTGAAATGCATGATAATGGACAAAAATCATAGGCTATATAACTCATGACAATCGCGAATCTTGAAGAAAGAAAACCCAACTGTCATTGGGTCAAAATAAACGAAAATGGACAACATATGTGGGTCCTATGAAAATTGCTAATTTTTAAGTATGTAAATTAGTTGTCATTTGGGTCGAAATGAATAGTTGACAAAAAATAGGGATTATAATCCATAAAAATCACGACTTTTGAAGTATGCGTCATTAATTGCTATAAGGATGAAACTATTGAAATTTAACACAAGTCATAACCCATGAAAATCATTACTTTTGAAGTACAAATAATTAATAGCTACTGCGAGAAAACGACAAAATAGACAAAAATCATGGTTATATCGCATGAAAAATGTGAATTTTTAAAGTACACCTAATTAAATGCCATAGGGTTGAAAAAGACCAAAATCGATAAAAAACAATTAATTGTCATAAGGTTAAAAAGCACGAAAATGACAAAAAATCTTTGATTATAGACCATGAGAATCATGACTTTTGAAGTATGCCTAATTACTTGTCATAAGATCGAGACTATCTAAAATTGAAAAAAATAATAAGTTATTGTCTATGAATAATTTTATTTCAAAGTATGTATAATTAATAGCAATCAGTTCGAAATGAACGAAAATAGACATGACTTATAGCCCATGATTTTGTGAATCTTAAAGTACACATACTTAAATGTCATTCGGTCGAAAAAGAAAATTTTGGATAAAGTTCATAGGGTAGCCCATTAAAATCATTAATTTTGAAGCACATATACCTATTTTGCCCTTGGGTCAAAAGAATAAAAATAGATAAAAATCGTGGGTTATTGCTTGCAACAGTCATGAATTTTGTAATACACATACTTATTTATCATTAGGTTGAAACGAACAAGAACCAACAAATTTTTGGGTTATTGCCCAAGAAAATCGTGAATTTTGAAGAACACACGTAATAGTCATTGGTTCGAAAAACAATGTAAGAAAACCGTGAATGGTAACTCATAAAAATCACAAATTTTAAAGTACGCATACTTATATACTATTGCATCCAAACAATAAAATTTTGTTATAAGGTTAAGACAATCTAAAATTGATCAAAAAATACGGGACAAAAATTGCTGGATATTGCCCATGAAAATTTTCTTTTTGAAGTACATATAACTAATAGAGCTTGAGTTAAAAGAACGAAAATAGAAAAAAATCAAAAGTTATAGCCCATGAATATTGTGAATTTTATAAAGTATACCTACTTAAATGTCATTTGGCCAAAAAAGACAAAAATGGATAAAGTTCATGGGTTAGCCCATGAAAATCGTTAATTTTGAAGCACACATACTTATTTTATCATTGCGTCAAAAAGAATGAAAATTTACCATAGTCATAGATTATAATGCATAAAAATTGTGAACTTTGAAGTAGACATAACTATTTATCATTAGGTTGAAATAATCAAAAATGAATAAAGATTGTGGGTTAACCCATAGAATCATGAATTTTGTCATACACATACTTAGTTTCCATTGAGTCAAAATAAATGAGAACTAACAAAAATTGTAAGTTGTAGCCCAAGGAAATCGCCAATTTTAAAAAACACGTGAGTAGTTTTCGTTTAGGTCCGGGAAAAAAAAGAAAATGGAAAAAATTATGAATGATAGCTCATAAAAGTCACGTATTCTGAATTATGTATATTTTTATGCTATTGGATTGAAACGGTCAAAAATTGAAAGAAAACATAGGTTAGCCCACAAAAATGATTAATTTTGAACAAAGCATGATTAATATACATTCGGACAAAAAGAACTAAAATAAACATAAATCATGAGTTAACCTATGAAAATTGTGAATTTTAAAATGTCTAAATAAATGCCATTACGTTAAAATATACCAAAGGGGTAAAATTCTTAGGTCAGCCCATGAAAATCATTTAGACACGCATACTTATTTTGTCATTGGGTCCAAATGACCAAAAATTGACAAAAACTATGGGTTATATAACCTTTGAAAATCACAAATTTTGAAGTATGCATATTTATTCACCATCGAAATAAACAAGAATTCAAAAAATGTGTGGGTTATAGCACATGTAAATTGTGAATATTGAAGTATGCATAATAAGTGATCATTGCATTGAATGAACGACAATGGACAAAAGTCATGGGGTTATATTGCCTACAACAATCACAAATTTTGAAAAAAGAAAACAAAACTATCATTGAATCGAACAAATGAAAATGTATGAAAATTATGGGTTGTAGGCTAGGTTACTCGGATACTTCATCTAAACTCCCATGTCTGTATCCGTAACTGTGTTTGTATCTGACACTCCTTGGACACGTATTGACTATATGCATACATTTTTAGACATATACTCAATTATATAACACATGCTTTAGTTCAAGATACTTATGATACATTTCTTGAATGTATATCGTACACTTCGCCTCACTCATTGGACTCAGGAAAGGTTTGTTTTAGCACATAACTAGTTCATAAATATGATTTTAAGGTGTCGTTTGAGTATCTAGTTCAAAAAATGAGCAGTTTTTTTAATTTATAACCTACTCAAAGAAACATAAAAATAGTAAAAAGATTTTATTTCTCCTAACATGTGAATGAAAAACAATATTTGTCACATGTAGATTATTAATTTTAATATGTATGTACATAGCTGTGTCCCCGTATCCTAACTTTTACATTTTTGTTGGGTCCTGTATTCGCACTCGCATCTTTATCCGCACCCGTATGCGTGTAACATAGGTTGTAACCTATGAAATTTACTAATTTTTAAGTATGCATACTGATTCCATTGGATAACAGAAGTTGGGAAAACAAGTGTCATGGCCTATAAAAATCACTAATTGTGAAAAAGGTGCAATAAACTGTCATTTGATAAATAAAAAAAGAAAATGTAAAAAGATCATGGATTGTAGCCCATGAAAAATCACGAATTTGAAGTACGCATCGTCAACTTCTATAAGGTCGAAACAATAAAAAACCGACAAATTTTGAGTTATACTCATGAAAATCATTAATTTCTAAATTCTTTAAACCAACACCATAAGGATGTGCATGTCTATTTATACTTTTTAACTATTTTATATATGTTCTCAAGCCTTAAAAAGTACTATTTATAAATAAAGTCGTTTGGCATATCCCTTTGATTACAGAAGAAATTCAAGAAAACTAGTCTCATAATCCAAAAATAAATCATTGCTAAGGCTGAAGATGTTGTACCATGCTGCTAGTCTCAGAATCTATAAGACCAAGTTATCATCATGATGTTGCCTTATCAAAATAAGAGTAATAGTGACATAGATTAGATTAAAATTCATGATGAACCTAAATCAGACTGTTAAAACATATTTCAATCAGAAACAAATTCAGACAGAAGCCTTGACTAGGACTCGCTCCACATTCTTAATCGATACCTCCTAATAGAGATAAGAGCAATTAAGACATAGATCTGAAGTGATTGAAATAAACCTAAACAGAACATAAACATCTCAGAGAGAATCCTTTCATGTGAAAATTTCTTCCTCCATGCTCCTAACTTGGACCTAGTGGTAGTAGCATGAGTTGCTTATCTCAAGTTATAACTATTTTTCAGTTAACAAGCACCTGATGGTAATTATGACTGCATAGTTGGACTTTCTACTAATGCAAAAGCAATTTCCCAATTAGAGATACTACTCGGCTTTGACAGATTGATGTCACATCTAGTAACATGTGACTATATGGTAACCAAAATAATAATCTCGACTTAATAATAATCCTCGACTTATGATGCCATTAGAGACTTTAAAATGGCATTAGGCAAATACTTTAATGGAAAACAATAGCCCAAAAATTTTGGTGATGCATGAGTTAGAAGTATTGGATGTCTCTATTATGGTCATGTTAACTGACACTCCAGATTAATAAAGTTCCAACAAGTAAATCCAGAAGTGAGTATCCTCATCTCAAATGTAGTGATTAGTGGAAGAAGAAATTTTAACAAAACAATGTTTAGGAAGACTATGGATCCAAGTTTTGCAATACCCACTAGCAGCTCCTCCCCACCAAGTTTTAAGCAGTCACAGTGAAACTAGATGCTAAAAGCTTATCTTAAGCTGATGCCTGATGAGGATGGATAGATCTGAGTCATCAGACTAGTATGTCCAAATGCCAAGCATGACTTCCTAGCATTCAATAATATACCAAATAAAAAACTATTGTTTATTAAATATTGTCCACAACAATCTTGTCCACAACAAAAATATGATACAAACTATCCCACTCAAAACTAAACCAATAATGAGGTGATGAAACCAGTGGGAGTAAAAAAATAAACATGCCAGGGCTCGGAAGTCAACTAAGGGACCTAAATGAAAAAGAATGTTGATTATATGATGCATTGCAAATTGATACAAGCTTTCATGTCTGGCGAGTTAATGAACTATGCCAACATGGAAGTAATTTCATAAATTGGTACTGAAACTGCCGAAAAGAACATCATGCAAAACTATGGACTAACCTTTCTTCAGTTAAAGGCCGTTTGGACCCCTTCTCATGTTCCACACCATTGGGGATACTCTTCTGGAAAAGGGATGTGTATTATTAGTTCGATATGTTACCAAAGAAACAATTTGTTGTAGATAATCTAGGATATGACATGCTTACAATGTCCTCCTTCCATGTAATTTTTGTTCCAGTTATGTTGGGTGTTCCTTCATCATCAAAAATGTATGTCTTTTCAAGTTTTGTTTCTTCAAAATAAGGGTTAGCAGAGAAGTTCTGGTCATTAGAAAATTGGAACAAGTTAGTACAAATTCTAGATCACTAATGGAGAGAATGATTAACAAAGACAGTAAAATAAACTGTCAACGAGAACTTACAAAAGTAATGGTATAGCCTGACTTCACATCCTTTGAATCCTCCACGTCTAAGGAAATCAAGTGCTTGAAAATCTATATCAAGAAGACTAGGCCTCAGCATAAACCAATTAGTCAAAATAGCAAAAAGGTTGACATAAAGCTGAAAGGAACAAAGATTTGGATAGATTAAAAAATTCTAGGAACGGTATCAATATTATGTAGCAATCTATTATTACTACAGGTGCATTTTGACAAACCTTTTGATCTTCCTCAGTCAAGAGATCTCCAAGTGCAGGATGACTAAGGAACTGCAAATATGAATATACAGATTAGACGAATGACTTACAATAGCCACAAAAAAATCCACATGACTGCAACCCTATTTAGAAAAAAAAATTAGATTACCGCAGTCAACCAAAAGTCCGGAATAGATTGAATAATCTCATTCCTTCTCTTGTATACAGGCCTACGAATCTCATTATACTTCTGCTCCACCTCCAGAACTTTGTCACTGGCTTCTTCATTAACCTGTCAAATATAAATTATATTAGCAGAAAGGAAGGGGGAAACATGAAGCAGTAAGGCGGAATCTTTTTTCTTTTCATAATTACTACTCTCTGCTTCAGTGCTTTCTATTACACAGGCCAGAAGAATACTGTGTCCAATACCAATCATAATTTCTCCAGACTAATTCATTTTTTTATTCACAATCTATAATTACCTCTACTACTTTCCTTGTGAATCTAAACAAAATATTAGATAAATAAAAATGGAAGATTCATAAAAAAAATAACTAGGGTAGAAACCACCTTTATAAAATAGGATGCTTTTATACATAAACCATCTCTGAATGTCTATTTGTATGTAAACCACCTTCAAAGTAGGTTTGTGCTGCAATCAAAGATCTCCCAGACAAATTTCTTACTAAAAACCCAAAGTACCCTTTAAAACTCACATACAAGGCTCGATACCCATTTTGCTAATGTTTAGGTCTTGTTACCATGTACCTTGAACGTGAATTTTTAAACTTATTTTGGGTTTGTCTGTGAAAATTTGACTCGGAGGTGGTTGATTGCAACACAAACATACTTTAAAGATAGTTTGTATATAAACTGAAACCCAAAGGTGGCTTCTGTATAATTAACCTATTGTAGGCGTCAAAAAAATGCTAATAGATATCCCAAACATAGAGAAGATCACTCAAAAAATCACAAGAATTGATCTCATACTGTTTTTGGAAAATCAAGACAGGTATGAACTGTCTCGCCAGCGAGACAGACTTTGTTGTCTCGCCAGCGAGACAGACTTTCCTGTCTCGCCAGCGAGACAGACTTTGCTGTCTCGCCAGCGAGACAGACTTTGCTGTCTCGCCAGCGAGACAGACTTTGCTGTCTCGCCAGCGAGACAGACTTTGCTGTCTCGCCAGCGAGACAGTATTTTACTGTCTCGCCAACGAGACAGTGTTGAAATGGTCAAAAACCACCTCGATAATTGCCCTACACGTGTCCATTAACTGCCAAGGGACGTGGGAAACATCTTGGGCGAAAATCACGTGAATAACTACCAAAATAACGGAGTTTGAAACGTGGGAAGACAGTTAAAAACGAAAACTGTCAGAATATTCCACTTCCGAGACAGCATTTACTGTCTCGCGGGCCGATACAGCAAACACTGTCTCACTCAGCGAGACAGTAAACACTGTCTCGCGGCCATAACGTGTTGTTTTGTTTGAGTTTTGTGCAGTTATTACCCCAGAGGCTATAAATACCCCCCTAGGATCATTTCTGACGAGGATCGAGCATATTTTCGAGCAATCCAGAGCAGAGAGAGCAGATTTGAGTTTTCGTGCAACTCCTTGAAATTGAGCTTTGACTTGATTTTAAGAAGAACGACTATCTTACTTTGATAAGATATCGTTTCAAATTCTCACTTCGATAAACGAAGTCAGAATCATTAAACCCCCTTCACGATCTGTGATTCAGCGGTCTACGAACCAAAGCGTTCCCGGCACAGGCAAAGTCCCACAAGAACAAGAATCGATAGACGATTTTTTGTGTTATTTTCTCAAGAGTTGTAATTTTTGCTTTGTTGTGTAGAAAAGGTCTTATAAAAAGACTATTTCTTTGAATTTGTTATAATCAAACGGAGATATAATGAATTCCTCAACAGAACCAACTTTTGGCGAAAACAAACTGGCGACCACAGTGGGAGCCAGCGGCCTCGCTATCGAGGCCACGGTGTCGCAACCGATCAAGATCGTTGTCAATGAAGAGATCGAATACGAGTTCGATCAGGCGAAGTTTGAGGAGTATTTGTCGTCCTCATCCGCGAAATCTTCCTCGTCTCGCAAATATAGGAAGATTTCGTCTTCTAAGAAAACTTTCAAGTCTGCGGTTCCAACGGAGGCCGCAGGTAAAGATTCTTGCCCGATCGTCGCTAAGGAATCTGCCTGCAACATCCCTGCTCAAAACGACTCTACACCCATTACGGAGTCGTTGATTAATAGCTCACCGGTGCTGACGAAGAGAGCTCGTCAGAGACAGTGCCAGCGCCGTGCTCGTCAATTGGCTAAGGCCATGCAACAAACCGACGGGGTCCATTATTATGCGGACCTAGAGTCGAGGAAACAGAAAATAACTCAGTTGCCTCAACGGTAAAATAATCATATTTCTGCACAGCTTACGACGGAGGAGTGGATCCTCATCAAAAGGGCCCGTTCAACCCTTAAGGAATGGATACAAAGGCGTCAGGCGAAGGCCGCCCGCGCTCGCGCTCTTCGTCAACAAACCCAAGGAATCAAGAAGGAGACGGTGTCTGAAAAGCCACCGAATAACCGTAAAGTTTGGGTTCCGAAGGCACCACAAACAGCCGTTCCGGGCCCGTTTAATGTATCACCAGTGAAACCATGGGTTAGTCCAGATTTATCAAAGTTCAAGATCACAATGGCGGATCGCCTCGGTCCTTCGGTTGACGAGCGAGGCAAAGCCCCAGTCAAAGAACAATCAGATCCAGCGAATAAACCCTTGGTGGTTTCTTACGCAGGGGGTCGTAAACACCCTCCTGTCAGAACTGCACCAGTCCAAAACGAGAGAATACCAGTTCACTCTCGTTTAGGACCTATGAAAACTCCACACCCCCATGGGGGTGTATTTAAAAATTTAACCTTGGATCGCTCAGTGGCGACAACTAGTCGTCCTGTGCATGTTAACAAGGTTCAGAAACCACATATAGGTTGCTCAAATCACAATAATGATGAGCTATACTATCAGAGGAATAATTCAAGAAAAAGGATTGTCCGAGAAAACGAGTCTCATTGCGCTTGCGAGAGACTCATTAAGGCGGTGCTGACAGAATGCGGATGCTCAAAAAATGATTCAACAAGAGTCTCCGTATTCCAAAGGCTTTCCAATGAAGCGTCAAGACCCAAAATGAGACGTTTCAACAAGAAGAAACCCGTAATCCGACAAGATGAGTTCCCTGAGGTCACTATCAATATGACCAACAAAGGAAAGCAAAAGTCGATTAACCACGACCCTGATTTTTCTCCAGGAGGGAGAGTTGAGCGAGGTCTTTCTCAAAGGATGTCGCGGTTACAAAGAAGAGCCAACCGACGTCGAGACTACAAAAGGATGCACGAAGGGTTATCTTCAGATGAAGAACTGTCAGACACTTGTTCTGCTGTAGCTTCAGACAGTACCGCATTCAGTGTAGGGCGAGTCAGAGAATCATTCGCAATCACACCGGATCAATTGGCTCACATACTGCAGGAAGCGTTGGCTAAACAACGCGAAGAAATTAGAGCTGAATTCAAAACCGAGATGGAGTTGACTATGCAGCAGATGCGAGATTTGCAGGTTCAGCAACACCAACCGGAATCAAGCCAAAGAGCAGAATCCAGCCGACGTAACGAAGAAGATGAGACTATCTTCGACGATCCTCCTCCAGATAAAGACAATTCCGGAAGCGGTCCGACCAAGTCATCCACTCAACCTCCACAGATCTACTTGAAGAAAAGCGAGGAAGAGGACAAGAAGATGCACGATCTTGAGAGCAAAGTCAACGCTCTGATGACGGCTCAGGAAGTGAAGAAAACGGGCATTCCATACCCGTACCCGAGGGAGTGGGACCTGATTCCTTATCCCCAGAAATTTAATTTGATTAACTTTACTCCTTTTGATGGCAGGGGTTCACCCACTCAGCACTTGATCTATTTCAAGTCACATCTCAGCGTAATATCCGGGAACGAAGCCCTGATGGTCCGGTCATTCGTAGGAACCCTTCGCGGGCCTGCCTTCGATTGGTACCGACGCCTTAAACCTGGGAGTATCACTAGCTGGGAAGATATGGAAGGACTGTTCCTCACCAATTTCTTCGACGACGACACAGAGGTCTCTATTGGCACGTTGTTGGACGAGAAGCAGAAAGATGGGGAGTCGGTTGATGTTTTTGTCAAACGATTCTGGGACAAAGCATTGAACTGCAGAGATCCACTCACAGAGGAATTTATTCTGCAAACATGTCACAATAACTTGTCGCTGGATGTATTAGAGGTCATGGGGGTTGTGCCCTCTAAAACTTGGAAAGAATTGAAGGTGAGAGGTGAGCAAGCTGAACGCTTTCTCAAGAGAAGGAATTTCGAGAGAGGTCAGCCACCGGCTAATAATCAGAAACAAAATTTTAATCCTCGAGGTAGAGGAAGAGGGTCCGTAGCCGCTGTGGACGCACATCAAATGTCACAACAGCCGCCGCAACAACAACCGCAGCAATCATCCTTCTAGTTGGCACCAAATCAGAATCAACAGCCTCCGAAGCAGTTTAAACCTTCTGAGCCTAGATTCCCGAAGGAGTATTCATTTAAAGATGATGAAGTTCCAGTTATCTTCAAGTACCTACTGGATAACAATAAGATCAAGCTTCCACCGGTCACAAACCAAGAAGAAGCAACGAAGACAAATGACCCAAAGTATTATGCATATCACAAAAGGGTCCACCATCCCACTAAGGCGTGTTATGTCTTGAAGGACAAAATACAAACCTTAATCGATGTTGGCATCGTGACACCGAAGCCGAAAGAGAAGAAAGTAGGTGCAAATGCGGTGTCTATTAGCTTCGGATTAGTTCCTTTATCCTGGTTTCAAGCCGAACCGGTATCAAAGGTCAAGATGCAAACCATCAACGATGATCCTCATGGACAGCGCCAAAAGGGGCTTGTATCTCACACAACCCCCAATGGCGAAATCCTTTGGGTTCATCCGGATTTGCTTGAAGATGAGCAATGGACGACATCCACGTCGAGGAAGAA
>NC_033800.1:150540437-150553097 GCF_001876935.1 Asparagus officinalis | reverse complement strand
GGGAAAGAGAAGTCCTGTTATGGAGTCTCGGCAATTCCCGAAAAGAATGATGAACAGATTCCAGCTTTACCACTTTCTGAAGAAGAGCAGGAATCTTTTGCTACAAGGAGTGGTAATGAATACCATTATAAATATCCTGAAACCTCTAACCCAAATGCTACAACTCTGAAGGAGCTGGGGATAGTTGTAACTCCTCCAATAGCTGCTGAAAAGCCGCAACAACCGGCTAAGCAAAAAGAGAAAGAACCTCAACATAAAGAGGTTCAAGTTCCGAAGCAGTCTCGTTTCAGTCGACCGATCGGACGAGATAAACCGGAAAGCTCGAACGCACCATACCGTTTCGACGTCATGGCTCAGTTAGCTAATATCCCAGCAAGGATCACGCTATACGAGTTGTTGCGTCTCTCGAAAGAAACCAGAGAAGCTTTACAAGAAGCTTTGGCTGATTCTGAAGTATTCCTCACTCAGATCAAGCCAACTCCTGGAGGACTAGAGTCATCAGTACAGCATTGCAATCTGGCAACCACCAAATTTCCTTGCATTGCTTTCACAAAAGAAGACATGCAAGTCAGGAATTCAAAGCATGATAGACCGTTGTATTTTACTGGATATATCGGTTCGAGCGTTGTCAACCGGATCTAAGTCGATCCGGGTTCCGCTGTTAGCATCATGCCACTTCGGTTGATGTACCATCTCGGAATCCCCGCCAGCAAGTTAGCCTCCACAGGAACGGTTATCTATGGGTTCAATACTAGCGGGTCAAGACCGTTAGAAAAAATCCGGGTGAAGTGTCAACTCGGAGATTTGAAGTCTGAAGTCACCTGCTATATGATCGATGCGGAGACTTCTTATAACTTACTGTTGGGTCGTCCATGGATCCACGGTAATCTTATAGTTCCCTCCACCCTCCATCAGTGTTTGAAGTATGTTGACACTAATGAGGAGGTCAAGACGGTGGTCGCGGATAAGCAACCATTCAAGGGGTTAGAAAATTACTTTACTGACTCCCTTCTTTATGGTGCTGAGTCCGAAACTGAACCATCGGCCCATGGCACGGACAGCGGAGAAGAAGCTGATACCGAAGCCGGGCTCGATTATAGTGAAGGTCTTGTACTAAATGACATTGAACATCTTGTAATCGGTCTTGACGGTGATGAATCGTCGGACGAAAGTTGTAACTGGCAGCTTGCCGATGAAATAATAAATCATGATTTAGAGTACTCGCGTTGTCTTAATGATGTAATGCAGAACTTGTATGACGACCCTAGTCTACATATGCCACTTCGTTTGTCTTGTACGACGACGAAACACCTCCAAACTTCATTCGGAATAACTGTAATACTACCCGCGAAGACAGGGGGTGAAAAAGAGATAGTCTTTGGAAAAGGGGAACCATCCCCTACACCAGATCATTTCTTGAACATTAATTCGGATGAAGAAGAACCCGGGTGATATTTCTCTCGGTACAGTTCACAAGCGAATGATTATATGACGAACCAAGGCTATGACCTCTCGCTTGGTGAAGGTCTCTATTTTGGTCAAGGTGTCAGGGTTCCACCCCGTCCCGCTTATGTACCAAAAGGAAAACCGGATAATTATTACAGTCATAAAAAGGGTCTAGGTTATGCCTCATCATCTGATGACGAATACGGCCAACAGATTATTAGCCAACTAATAAATAAGAGTGGACATTCATCTGATGCTTCAACTTGGGATTCTGACGTGAGCATTGGGGAAAGGGTCAAAACTCTCATGTCAAACATGGCAACGGTTGATCCTTCCACAACTGAAGAAGACGATCAGTTGCCCACTTGGGAAGATCCTTGGACACATTACATGAATATCCAATACGGTGATCGATTTGAGCAAAGAGAACCTCCTACAGAGGATAAAGTAGTCCAAATTGATATGGGTGACGAAGCTAACCCAAAGCCTATATTTATCAGCGGTGATCTTCCAACGGATGAAAAAGAGGAACTAATCGCCCTCATTCGAGAATATATCGACGTATTCGCTTGGAATTACGAAGATATGCCGGGACTAGATCCAGAGGTAGCAATGTACAACCTTAATATTAAACCGGATGTTAAACCCGTCAAACAACAACAGAGACGGTTTCGTCCGCAAATTATGAAGGCAATAGAAGCTGAAGTTAAGAAGTTGATTGACTCGGGTTTTGTCAGAGAAGAACAACATCCTGAATGGTTGGCCAATATTGTTTCAATCCTTAAAAAGAATGGAAAAATCAGAATCTGTATCGACTTCAGAGATCTGAATACGGCCTGCCCCAAAGACGACTTTCCTCTACCGATTACGGATGTCATCATTGACAACACATGCGGGTTTGAAAGGATGTCATTCATGGATGGATTTTCTGGGTATAATCAAATCAAGATGCACCCGGATGATGAAAAACATACAGCATTCAGAACACCCCTAGGTGTCTTTTGTTATACTGTTATGCCATTCGGTTTGAATAATGCCGGTGCCACATACCAACAAGCAATGACGAAAATCTTTCAAGAGCACCTTCGGAAGACCGTCGAATGCTACGTTGATGACCTGGTCGTTAAGAGTCGTGATAAAAACGACCACATTAACGATCTGAAGACAATGTTCGAGCTTATGAGAACTCATCAGTTAAAGATGAACCCAACTAAGTCTTTCCTTGGAATGTCCAGCGGTAAATTTCTTGGATAAACATATCTAGCGAATCCACCTATTCTCGTTGCACCGAAATCGGGCAAGCCGTTTTTGATTTATGTCAAAGCGACGAGCCATTCGTTAAGTGCATTACTTGCACAAGACGACGATAACGGTCACGAGCAAGCTGTGTATTATCTGAGTCGTACATTGGTAGGAGCTGAGTCTCGTTATCCAATGATTGAGAAGGAATGCCTCGCTTTGGTATTCGCGATTCAGAAAATGCGACATTATTTAGTCGGACAGACGATTTATGTCATTTCCAACATAAATCCCGTCCGAGTGTTCATGACCCAACCGGCTTCCATGAATTGGCGTCTAGCCAGGTGGGCTCTACTCCTATCGCAATATGACTTGTACTTCAAGCAACAGAAATCTGTTAAAGGACGAGCTATTTGCGATCTTCTGGCGGAAAACCCTACGAAGGATGTAGTCGAATTGTACGACGATCTGCCAGATGAAACTCACGAAGTTAATACCACCTCACATCAATAAGTGTGGCAATTGTACTTCGATGGGGCTTCCCGATCAACCAATGTAGCGAGCGCACCCGGATGTTCTAAAATCTCCTCAGGAGTGGGGGTCGTTTTAGTTTCCCCGGGAAAGCATGTCTTACCTAGAGCATATTCGTTGACCGAACCATGTTCTAATAACGTAGCCGAGTACAATGCACTGATAATTGGACTCAACTTTGCCAAGGAGCTGGGGGTCGAATACCTTGAAGCTTTTGGAGATTCTCAACTGGTAGTTAATCAGATTCGAGGAGAGTATGAAGTCAGAAATCAAGACCTGATTCCATACCACCAGGTGGCCATTGAGGTGGCAAGCTCGTTTGAAGAATTTTTCATCGAGTACGTTCCGCGTCTCTAAAATATATACGCAGATGCATTGGCGGCATTGTCAGTATCTCTGGCTCAGCCTCCTGAGACAGAACAATTAATCACAGTGAGAACTCACCAACTTATCGTCCCTATCTACGATTCGGTTTCCAAAGAAACATATTCAACAGGAGTCGAACCCGAAGTTCGAGATTGGCGTTTTCCCATTATCGACTACGTCCTACATGGTATACTGCCTGAAGATGTAAAAGAAAGGGAATCGATTCGGCGAAGAGCGCCGAGATTCTACTACAACGCCACAGCGCAAACGTTGTATCGACGATCATACGATGGTCTTTTACTCCGTTGTCTATCAAGCAAAGAAGCAGAACAAGCACTCAAAGAGGCGCATGAGGGGACGTGCGGTGCACATCAACCCGGTCCGAAACTCTGTGACCGACTTAGGAGAATTGGATATTATTGGCCGACTATGGTAAAGGATGCGGTTGACTACGCCCGACAATGTCAAGCGTGTCAATTACATGCAAATTATATGCACATACCTCCTGAACATCTACATCCTTCGGCGACATCGTGGCCGTTCGAGACATAGGGAATGGATATCGTGGGTCCTATTTTTCTGCCTTCAGTCAAAGGGGACCGTTTTATTCTAGCAATCACCGATTACTTCTCGAAATGGGCAGAAGCAGTTCCACTTCGAGAGGTGAAGACGAGTGATGTGATCAAATTTATCAAACACCATATCATATATCGATACGGTGTTCCGAGGCGAATAGTGCACGATAATGGACCTCAATTCGTCAGCAACGCATTTATCAAGTTCTGCAGTAAATTCGAAGCTGTGAACAAGACTATCATCAAAATTCTGGCAAAATTGGTGAAAACCAATAAACGAGATTGGGATGAAAAACTCGGCGAAGCCCTGTGGGCTTATCGTACCACCGTCCGTACGCCAACCGGAACCACCCCGTATGCCTTAACATATGGGTGTGAAGTCGTCCTTCCATTAGAAATACAGATTTCTTCCCTCCGTATCGCTCTCACAACGGGTATGACGACGGAAGAACATTATCAAAAACGTCTCGAGGAATTAGAGATGTTAGATGAGAAACGCTTGGAAGCTCAACAACAGATCGAGTTTTATCAAGCTAGAATTTCCCGGGCTTTTGACAAAAAGGTCCGACAACGAAGTTTTAAAGAAGGAGATTTGGTCCTCGCCGTCCGAAGACCTATGATTCTCACTTCTAAGAAGAAAGGCAAATTTGAACCTAAATGGGAAGGACCGTTTGTGATAGAGACAGTCTATTCAAACGGTGCTTACCGCCTGATTACTCAGGAGGGTAACAAATTGATGATGCCAATAAATAGGAAGTTCCTGAAAAAGTATTATCCATAATACGTTCAGGATAACCTATGTAAAATGGGAAGTTCCTAGAGAATCCTGTATAGGATATTCCAGGATAACCCGATATCAGTTGATTATTCTAAATGAAGACTGATTATGTGAATAATCTGTTCTTAATTATTATAAAAATAATTAAGATCCTCTTACTACCTTTGTTGAGATGAGATTCAATGATAGTTAATCTTTCCTCACAAAACCCTGTCACGTGATCATGGAAGAGGAGATTCGATGATTTGTAATCTCACACCATGAAACCCTCACTGATCGGATCAACCAATAGTCATCAGTCCGTATCAGTCAACAAATTATTTTGTGTCAAATTCTTATGTTTGAAATCAAAATTTCCCACCGAGTAGTTTGTGCAAATCAACAAACTTATTGTTATTTGCACCCTACTCCTATTCCTCACTTGGTCAAACCTTTAAACAGTTAGGACCAAAGCCAAAATCCCCTCTTGATTCCTTCAATGAACGAGAGGTCCACAAACTAAGCGATCAAACCTTCCTACAGTTAGGATCGTCTCAAAACTCCCACTTGGTCAAACCTTACTATAGTTAGGACCATAACCAAAATCTCCTTTCGATTCATTTTGCGAACGAAAGGTCCACTTTTGAATTAAGTAATCAAACCTTATGACAGTTAGGATTATTCAAACCAATCCAGATTCTCTAAGTGGAGATCCCACTTTGAGTTTCCCTTTGCACCAGGAGATAGAATATAAAATTCTTCCTCTCCGATTTTGGGTTTATCTCTACCAACAAACAAGAGACCAGGAGATAGAATATAAAATTCTTCCTCTCCAATTCTGGGTTTATCTCTACCAACAAACAAGAGACCAGGAGATAGAATATAAAATTCTTCCTCTCCAATTCTGGGTTTATCTCTACCAACAAACAAGAGACCAGGAGATAGAATATAAAATTCTTCCTCTCCAATTCTGGGTTTATCTCTACCAACAAACAAGAGACCAGGAGATAGAATATAGTTCACACATGGGGGATGTTATCTCTATCCCTTATTAGAGATAAGCCTACATCTAACACATGTAGCCTACATATTCAACAGTGTAGTTCAAAGTCTAAAAGAGTTTAATTCTTTTAGCCCAACGTTATATGTGAAACGGACCTAGATAATTCACATACTAGCCCGACTCAAACGATAATCGGTAAAAGCATATCAAATCCGTTGACGGCTGAGGATTTGCCAAAAATCCTATAAGTATTATGGTTATTTATTCTAAATAAGAATAAGTAATCATAATAAAATCTCAATGAGCAAAAGGATTCAATATATTGATCAAGAGTGTTCACACAAAACTACAAAAGTATATGTCCTCCAATTACAAGAGTTTATATTGACGAATCTGATCTTCAAGCTGCGAAAGCTCTGACGCACGAGCCTGTTCAAGCTCAGTTGCCAATTTAACTTTGAAGGCTTCTTCGTCAACATTCTGAAGTTCGGCGACCTCCCGCTCCTTTTCAGCAAGTATCTCATCCTGAGTATTCAGTTGCTGAAACAGGTCTTCTTCAGCTTGAGTTACTTTTGTCAACTCAGACTCCAGGATTTCACGAGCATCCTTGGCATTTACAAGTTGTTCTTCTAAGCGGGCTATCTCCGCTTGGTTCGACTCTAAGTCCTGGCACAGATTAACTTTGGCGTGTGTTTTCCTGCCAACATTCACCCTAAGTTGAGTACTGTAGGCTCTTAGCTTTTGGAGTTCGAGATTAGCTGATTTTTGAGAATCACGCCACGCTTGTAACTTGGAGTCCATACGAGAAGCAATATAGGAAGGTACGCTTTCGGTTCGAAGACCCTTCAGAAGTTCAACATGTTGCTTCAAGTCGACCATATAAGCGTTGATCGAATCGGCTAACTCGTTATATCCTTCCTCTCTGATCCCTGATATATAACGGTCAAGAGGTCTCTTAAAATTCTCAAAGTGCGATCCTTTGGAGAGAATACGATCGACCATAGAATTCAAAAAGGAGATGAAGCCGTGGAGATCAGAGCAAATGCCAGCCTTATCAGGATCATCGTCTGTTAACAAAGCTTGAATGCGGTTTGATAATGTTGAGGAAAGAGCTGACATGAAGACAAATATGTTAGTACAAAATATATGCGTGCATGCATAACGATGAGTGGAAGCATACCAAGTTGAACAGAAGAGCCTTCAGCACGATCTTGTTCACCCAACGGGGCTAGTTCAGCCTCCTGAGCAGCCAAAGTCGATTCAGGAATGGCAGCTTTTGACGCACTAGCTACGTCAGAAGATTTTTCAATCTCAACCTCAGAGAACTTTGGGTCTAAGTTGAGAGGCTCCTTGGGAGAATATTCTGCAAACAAGAGAATCGCAATGAGTATGATAGAATAGTAATCAGAAATTTGAAACAAATGACGAGTTAAACTTACCAGCTCTGGACACCACATCGGCTGATGTACCAACTTCTTCAGTTGGTCTCGCTTTTGTTGCGACCGGACTAATCTGGGGAGTGACGGTCACTTCTATCATCATGGGGTCTATAGGAGTAGAAGGTTGAGGTTCAAGAACTGATGATTGCAAATCAACCTCAGTTCCTGCCCATGGCACGAGTTCACTACCCTCCGGTCGATCAGACGTTCCAGTGATTATGGTAGTATCAGCTCCAGCAGCTGGTCCTATAATTCAAACACTTATATGATTAATCAAGTTAAAACATATATGTATGTATGTATGGAGTTCACAGAACCAAAGTCTTACTCTCAGAAGGACCTGCTTCTGTTGAACCGACTCCAACGTTGGATTCTGTGGCCGCACCAGGAGTTTTCCCCGATAATAAATCGGAGATATATTGATGGTCGCCTTCAGAGAGATCGAAATTGAGGTGATGCTCATTGAATTCCTCGACCTCTATTGCATGCGTGGCCTCTCCTCCAACAGATTCTTTCATTATGGCATCTACAGAACGTGTTGAATCGTAAATGACACGTAAATTTAAACGAATTTGCTCAAAAAGACGATTAACGTTACCTTTGTTGACCGAGACGGATTCGAGAGCTCCACTACTTGCACCCACTTCTTTTAGCTTGACTAAAAGGAGACAAAGCGCACTGGTCATTAAAGGAGGCACACGATCTGACTCATTCATTTCTCGGATTTCTCTTCCGAGGGGAGAAAGATCAGTACCTGTATCCGCAGCCGATGGATCAATATCAGGAAGCATCCTGCATTTGCTGGACGAAGCTGGTCTCCTCAGTCTCCATACCTCCGGGAGAAACAGCATCAGCTGGCAATTCTCCTTCTTCTCGACTCCCTGCAGAAGTTGAGCATGAAATGAGTTCGAGCGTTAAGAAGCGTGAAAGCAATAAAAACGAATTGTTACCTTGTTCTTCTGAAGAAGCGCTACGGGCAGACGTTTCCTCTAAAGTGGGGAGATGAACACGTGGTTTAGAAACGGCTTTCTTCTGTCTTTTCATTGGATGTACTTCAGAACCTTCATGACGACGTTTTGTGCGTAATTCAGTTCCAGGAGGAATCTGAGTTTGAGCCTGAGTGGAAGATTGAGATCTTTGCCTACGAGTAAGAGGCACTGTATCCTCTTCATCCTCTTCGTCTCCACTGAGAACGTCTACCGTCATCCGATTAGGATAGGTCATAACGACTCTCTCTCTCCGTTTTTTCGGAGCAGCTTGTGGTTGGGCCGGAGCGATGGAAGGTCTTACAAGTCCCCTTTCAAAGAAAGAATCAGGGAGACCAGCTCTTTCATCAGAACTCAAGCAAGTCTCACCCGCCTCTTCAGAAGTCTCTGTTTCCTCACTATCAAATTCCTCTTCACTACCAGCTGGAAGAATCGGTTCCTTTCCTTTTCTCGAGGATTCAGCAGCCTCTTTTCCTCGAGTCGACACCATAGCCTCATGAGTCGCCTCTGTCGCTTGCTGCGGAGCTGATAGCCTCACGAGTCGCCTCTGTCGCTTGCCGCGGAGCTGCCTCTTCCTATGAATCTGATACTCTCCCACGTCGAGTGACGATATTAGCGGCAATCAACCACTTACAAAAGAGGAAGGTCATCCGTAGAGGCGGTGCCTCTAAAGGGAGATCGAATTCAACATTTGTGCAGCCGACAATACTCCAAGACCAAGCTCTCGCCCCATCAATAAGTCCACCTCGAAAGCTAAGGTGACGATTCGGGTTGCCGATATAAATTTGGTCATAGCCGAATTGACGGGCAAATCGACATGGAAGATAGGGCTCAATGTGGCAAACGTCCCTTACCCTGAACAACAGATATCCAGGTCGGATATTCATCAGCCATCTGAAACATCCAACATCTAGAACAGTACAGTTCTGCCTCGGGTCTTCAGCATCCAATAAAGTTGTGTTGTAAGTGCCGTAGAACCGAGGGAAGCAAGGGAAGAATTCCCAACACTTATGAATTTTGAACTGCCTCGTTATGTCCGGCCATCGATGGTTGATCCATTTGCAACCCTCAAGGGTCTGTAAAAGAGGAAGACTAGGATCCACCGTCTCAGGAGCTTCCATTAAATCTGGCCGGTGCAGAACCAACCATGTCATCAAATAAGTGTAGGGTAATTCTAGTTTCGGAACAGATATACTGGCAGAGGGTTTCTTTTTCTCTTGCGTGAATGCGGAAACTAACTGCCGTAACCCACTGTGAATAGCCGCCACCATAGCAGGAAGCAAGGATAATCTGCGACCTGTGGCTAACTGGACGGCTGGATACAACACTTCCATTGGCATAGCGTCGGATGACTGGTGAGGAACTACACATCTCTTCAACCATATGGCCAGAAAGCCAGCCAGCAGAGTAGTGGGGCGAATCGGAACACCAGCTTGAAACAGATAAGAGCGGAATTTAGTTTCGTGCGAAAACCCATCTTCTGAATGAGAAGTGTAAGATTATGCGTTTATTTTCTCCAACAGCCGATTGATGTCACCCGGGCTCAAAGGAGATAATCCACGTACCTCTTCTGATCGATCCTCCAGGTTCTTGAACAGATAATCGGCGAATTGCTTTAAGCTGACCTGGGGAGATTTCTTCCTAGCTTTGGTATCCATCTCAGCCATAGCTATATGATAATGACAAGTCAGCTCCCATAAAGTCTCGTGGGTCACAGATGACCGATCCTTCATCTTATTAAGCTGACTGGTGGTTGAGAAGAACTCTTGATATGGAACATCACCTATGGGCAAGCCAGACACCTTCATCATTTCGTGCAATGGTAACCCGAGCTCCCCGTTCTTGGTGAAGAACGTATTAGTGTCAGAATTGTAGATCTCGAACAAACGGAGGAAATGACCTACACTAATTTGCAGACCATGCATGCTGGCACGGATCGGGACTTCCAACCCTAGTTCTGCTAACTCTCGCCCCCAACGGTTCAACACATATCGAGTCATTCTGGTCCACCACCATTTATCCCCAGAATAATGGACCCATCCATAACATCTGAAACTCTCGTGGGGTAATTTCTTCTTCATTGCAGCCAAACGATTCTTCACGGTGTTGACCTGCGCTGTCTTTTCATTCTGAGGTATATTGTCTTGGCCTAAGACACCCGGATGAAGCCCTCGTATAGAAGCTCTTTCACTGGAACCTGGAGTAGCCTCTTTCCCGATGAAACCGCAATGAATACGTTCGTGGTTTTCGGTTAACCTCCAGAACATTCCACGTCCAACCGATAAATTCCTAAACTTTAACAGTGAATGCTCTCGAGGGATAAAAGGCAAGTATAGGAATGACGAACCATCCTCGTGTAACCACTGCGCAGGCTTGCAGAAAGCAATCGCCGGATCCTTTATGGAGTCACCAAACAAGAAGTCTGGTTTCCTTATACATTGGTTTGAGTCCTGCTCTGAAATTAATGTTGCGTCCGTGATTAACCGTCGCAGAATACGGCAACTACCTCGTTGAATCAACTCTCGGGCCCCTTCGCTGTAATCTGACTTGAACTGAGGAGCAGACTCGATTAACGGTATCCCCTCATAATAAGAATGAGTGACACTATTCTGGCCCGTAACTGCATCGACGGTGAAGATTGTGGCAGGAAAATGGACTGATACAGGAGATACACATAAGCTGTGTAAGTATAGCCCTAAAATTTTAGAGAAAACGGTATATCTTACTCCATAAGATATAGTCGCTATCTCATAACAGGTGTGACGATTTTCCATCTACCATATGTATAAAGGAGATATGCGTTACTATGCACGAACATTATAACGGCATACCAGAACCTTTCAATACATATGGGATGATATGAAATCGCCCATGTGTATTATGAAGTGTGTTTTGTCCAAGCAAAACAAACACTTTTAAGCGTCGATCCCCTCAAAGGAGGATACCGGCTCTTCTCGAGGGTATCTCAAATGATACAAACGAGGATCTGCATGCAAATACAGGTACATATATATGAAATTGACGAAATACAATATTTAAATTCGTGAAAGGGCAAAAGAAATATACCCCCATGTGAAACGGCAGCGGGACCAGTATCTTCAGGGGACTGAGCAGTCGAGCGGCCTCGGGAACTTCTGGATCGGCGCGGCGACATGATGAGTGCGCAAACTACATTCAAACCCAATAAGAAAATTAGGGTTTCGGGCTCAGAATCAACAAGGATAACACTCAAATACATCACAATATGCGCCAGAAACATTGCATGCAAAGTCACAGTCAAGGAAAGTTGAGATTTTTTAAGAAAGAGAGTGAACAAACCTTCAAAATCCGAGTAAAATCTCCACAAACGAAAGCTCCACACGAATCAGAAACGAAGAGAAGGAGAAAAGACAGAGAACTGGTCAAAGCTTGCAGAAAATCGCCCAAGAAATCAACAAAAATCGCCCAAAATCCGACGTGAAAAAACCCAGAAAAAACCCTAAGTCGGGGTTTTATAATCCCGACTTCGCCGTGCGGGACAGACTTTACTGTCTCGCACCGCGAGACAGCATATACTGTCTCGCACCGCGAGACAGCATTTACTGTCTCGCACCACGAGACAATATAAGTTGTCTCGTATCACGAGACGGCAATGATTGTTTGGCGATATCATGCTGTTTTAATACACATGGATACTCCAATGGATACACGAGTCTAAACTGTTTTCCTACATTCGACGGAAAGGTTCTGGAGAATATTACTCTTGATATTCTTAAGAATAACCTGACGAACTTTCGAGAGACAAACGAGCATCAATCTGGAAATACCAACTTCAATTCAAGATCTCAACAACGGTCGAGCGATAAACGCAGTGCCGGAGAAGTATTAGCTATTCTACAAAGAACTGAATAGACTAATGGATGAAGAGATCAAGAGTTGAAGCCATGTTACAGATTCTTCTACACGATCTACTCAACCAAGCATTGAAGGGATCGTAAGTAAAATTTATCTTATCCAAAGTATCTCAGACTCTTCTATAAAAGAATACGTCTGGAAATACTTTGGAGGGGGTATCTGTAGGCATCAAAAAAATGCTAATAGATATCCCAAACATAGAGAAGATCACTCAAAAAATCACAAGAATTGATCTAATACTGTTTTTGGAAAATCAAGACAGGTATGAACTGTCTCGCCAGCGAGACAGACTTTGCTGTCTCGCCAGCGAGACAGACTTTGCTGTATCGCCAGCGAGACAGTATTTTGCTGCCTCGCCAGCGAGACAGACTTTGCTGTCTTGCCAACGAGACAGGTGTATACTATCTCGCCAGCGAGACAGGGT
>NC_033800.1:150539169-150540402 GCF_001876935.1 Asparagus officinalis | reverse complement strand
CTGAGGAGGATCGAGCATATTTTCGAGCAATCCAGAGCAGAGAGAGCAGATTTGAGTTTTCATATAACGCCTTGAAATTAAGCTTTGACTTGATTTTAAGAAGAACGACTATCTTACTTCGATAAGATATCGTTTCAATTTCTCACTTCGATAAACGAAGTCAGAATCAGTAAACCCCCTTCACGATCTGTGATTCGGCGGTCCACGAACCAAAGCGTTCCCGGCACAGGCAAAGTCCCACAAAAACAAGAATCGATAGACGATTTTTGTGTTATTTTCTCAAGAGTTGTAATTTTTGCTTTGTTGTGTAGAAAATGTCTTATAAAAAGACTATTTCTTTGAATTTGTTGTAATCAAACGAAGATATAATGAATTCCTCAACAGAACCAACTTTTGGCGAAAACACCTATGTCAGGTGGTTTCTGGGGGAAAACCCTATGGACGATTATATGTGAAAAATTTGTATACCTTCTCGAGTTCGTCTTGGATCTCCTGCAACTTCTCGATGGAGATCACGAGCTCTCCATCGATTTTATACCTTCTCGAGTTCGTCTTGGATCTCCTGCAACTTCTCGATGGAGATCACGAGCTCTCCATCGATTTGCTCGTTCTCCTCTCCCTCTGCGACCTTGGTGCAACTTCTCGATGGAGATCACGAGCTCTCCATCGATTTGCTCGTTCTCCTCTCCCTCTGCGACCTTGGTCTTCTTCCCTTTGTCAGCCGCCACCATCTTCACCTCAAAAACCCTAACCCTAAGGGCTTGTTTGGATTGAGGGGAATGAGGGTGAAGGAAAGTTAGGGGAACCATTCACCTCCATTCACCTTGTTTGGGAACACTTAGGAGGTGAAGTTAATTCACCCTAGTTCCCCTTGGTTCACCCCCTAATAGTATAAAAATTGTTACCCCCAAATTGGGGTGTAACCAAGGGAAAAGAGAATTCCCTTCCCTTCCCTTCCCTTCCCTTCACTCAGTTTCCCTTAACTTCCCTTCACCCCCTACAAATCCAAACAGGCCCTTGAGAGAGGAAAGAGAGGTTTGATGAGTGAGCTAGTGAGAGACAAAAGGGCTTTAGAAAGGGTTTTAGCTCGGAGAGGGGTAACTTCGGTATTTTAGCTGCCCTCGGTCTCGTCGCCGTTGGGTGCAGATTGGGGTCGAGAGTGGGCCCCGCTGTTCAGTGACCAGCAAGAACATCGTTGAGGGGACTAACCCTAGTGTCAGGTAGCAGCGGTTG
>NC_033800.1:150477832-150539152 GCF_001876935.1 Asparagus officinalis | reverse complement strand
CGCCAGCCTCGTCCTGGCCGTTGGATTGAAAAGATTTGATGGTTCTTGGCAAATCTCGTCCTGATGGTTCTTGGCAAATCTCGTCTGTTGGTTGCATTTGAAGAGTAGGGATCAACTTATGACGTTGTCCTCTGAATTTTCAAAAGAAGTCTTTAGTAACACCGGAGCTAACAGCATCTCCAACCCAAAAATCTAAAATGATGAAGTTTTTTTTTTTTGATGGAAAAACAAGGGATTTACCCTGTTCATTAAAATACTTAAAGTTCTTACAAAAGAGGGATACGAACTGTATCCTTGAAATTGATAGATAGAAAAGTTAAATTCTTATAGCTATTGATGTATAACCTTCTTCTACCAAACATCCATGAAGATGAAGAGAGGGCCTTACCGTCATTCACCGTTGACATGGATATATGGAAGAACCAAAGCCGGCCATACATTTGGTCTAAAGAATTTAAGATTTCTATAAATCAATTAAAACCCAAAATCAAGAAACTGATTACAAAAGAGATATATATACATAGAAAGCCAAAAGTTACTGTAGAATTTAGACACTGTGCCTCGATATTGGTTTGTCTTCTAACGCTCTTGCTAACTTCACAGCTTCCTTTCTTCTATCATTTCCTGTCCATTCATATAAAGCATGTATCGAAGAGTTAATGATAAGTTGAACAGAGAATGCAACTTGTTCAAACACAAACTTATTCCTTGACATCCATAAAGACCAGCAAACAGCAGAAAAGATACTACGCCATAAGATACCATCCTTTGTATTCAGAGACTCAACTGATAGCATAAGATCATCAAGGGAATTAGGCCAAATGAATGGAAGATAGTAGGACCTGAAATGATTCCAGACACTAGTAGCCATATTACACGAAAAGAAGATGTGATCTCTAGATTCATTGTGAGCTCCACAGAAAATACATAGAAGTTCACCTTGCCAACCTTTTTTCGATAGAATATCTTTGGTATGAAGCCGATTCATAGTTAATAACCAAATAAAGAATTGAATCTTGCTTGGTAAAATAGAATTCCAAACCAATTTGTATGGAGCAAATTTGATCCCTCTGGCAATTAAAAAGTCATATAATGATTTGACAGAGAATAAACCATTTGTTGATAGAGACCATTTGGGGATGTCAAACTGATTTACAATTGTATACATCCCAATCCGATTCATGAAGTCTGATTTGATAGAATGGGATTCAGGTAGGATAGAACGTTTCATAAGAGGATGCCAATGACAGATGTTGTTGTGAAAGTTTCCTTGACTACAAATAGAAACATTGGTAGACAAGGCTAAAAGATATAAGGATGGATACAAACTTGATAAAGAATTATTACCAATCCATTTGTCCTCCCAAAATCTGATATTGTCCCCAGATCCAAGAGACCATGAAAGATGATGTAGAAAGACATCTTTACTTGATATTATGTCATTCCAAACCATAGAGTTGTATGTCTTAGGAGTAGATGATTGCAGGAGAGATCCTCTTCGGACATATAAGTGATTAAGGAAGGCTCCAATATATGATTCTTTGTCAAAGCATTTCCATAACCACTTAGATAGAAGGCAAGTATTGAAAATTTTGAGATCCTTCACTCCCAGACCACCTTCTGATTTACTCATGCATATCCTATTCCAATTGACAAGATATTTGAAAGGTTTTGAATCAGTTTTTCCAGACCAGAGGAAATTCTTTCTGATTTTGTCCACCTCTTTGATCAACCATCCAGGTAGTTTATAAAAAGGCATAAAGTACAGAGGAATCGAAGTAAGAACTGAATTTAACAAAACCTTTCTACCTCCAAAAGATAAACAAGTACTCTTCCATGAAGCAAGTTTACGATGAAAATTGTCCAACAAAGGTTGTCATTCTGATTTTGATAGCTTTCCACCTTTCAAGGGAAGTCCAAGGTATTTGATGGGAAGTTTATCAAATTTGCAATTAAGAGCTGATGATAAAAAGAGACCTATGTCTTGTATTCTACCAAAATAAATGAGGGATGACTTGGAATAATTAATACCCAGACCAGAAATTTCTTCAAAAATGTATAAAATAGCCTTTAAGTTGCAGATGTCTTTGAAAGTGCTTTTGACGAAAAGTAGGGTATCGTCAGCAAATTGTAGGCTCCTAATATGATTAAGAGGATCCTTGATGTGAAGGTTAGATAGAAGACCTTCTTCAACATTGGATTTAATCATTTTACTCAAAACATCCACCGATATGTTAAAAAGCAAAGGGGATAGAGGGTCCCCTTGTTTGAGGCCTCTTTTACATGAAAAAGTTTTAGAAGGAGCTCCGTTAACCAGCACTGCACATTTGGAGGTAGAAACAATGTAATAAATCCAAGAGCACCATTTATCTCCAAAACCTCTAGCCTTAAGCAAATTGATAAGAAAGCTCCAACTTATGGAATCGAAGGCCTTAGCAAAATCAATTTTAACCATAGCCACTTCTTTTTTCCTCTTAGAACAAAAGTGAATCATCTCGTTGGCAATTAAGATGGAGTCAAGAGAAGATCTACCCTCTTGAAAAATGATGAAGTTTTTACATTAAGTTTATGTATTTTTACATCAAATTATTATTCTATCTCCAACTCATTGTATCAAATTTTACACCAAAAAGATTATTTCTTTTATTATTCTTATCTTTCAACATCTTTATCAATTTAAAATATTTAAGAAATTATATAATTATATAATACATTACATATAATTAATTATTATAATATATTTTATAAATAAAATAAAAATATAAAAATTAAATGCTAAATCAAATTAAAATGTTATTTTCATGAATTCAACTAATTGGTGTTAATTTTTATGTCATAATAGTTAATATAAAATAATATATATTATTAATACAAATATAAAAAACAAAAGCAAAAAATAAAAAACCCAACTCAATAGCAGCACACTTAGGTGCCCAGTTGGAGAGCGCAACACTGTAGCAGCACACTAAGATAGCGCCCACTTAGGCGCTCGGTTGGAGGCCGCGCAGCGTCAAAATGGGTTTTTGACGCCCCATTGGAGATGCTCTAAGTTGCATATAGACAGCTTTTATTTGGGATTAATTAGATTTGCGTATCCAAGATGTTGAAATTACATTGGTGTCTACAGCCTAAGCATGTACGCATTCTATATGAATAATTCTGAAATTACTACTTGTGACTATATGGATGACCCTTAGTCTGTTTATTTTCTTCCCTCTTAGAATCTCATTGTTACTTAGCAGATACAATCGATTCAAAGTTACTCTTGTAAATACGCAAACTGTAGGTAATTAGGTCCTCTTATTTAAGCAAAGTTTACATTATCAGACTCAACTGTTGTTTTTTTTTAAATTGATCTTTATACTTCAGAAAATGAAACTATAATATGTAGTAAACAAGCACGTCTACAAAATAAATACTAGTTTTGAATTGTTAATTACACCTTTTTTTCATTATCATATCACTTGGAAACAGTTCCTCAAAAATGCTAAACTCTTCATCCACAAGAACAGAAAAATCTGCGCATAGAAATCAAGTAGTTTCCCTTCAAACAGGTTTAACAGGCTTCACTTTTGAAAATAGTTCACCGCAAGCCCTTGAGAAGAACAGTGTCTTCAAAGTATCATATTCGACAAACAACCGAAGGAGGTTCTCTTCAACATATAATTAGAGATCTTTTCAATGACCAAAAATGGTAAAAGTATCTCCAGCCGTGCAATTAAATTGATAGCTTCATCCATTCATCCTAGAGAAGTCTTTTCAAGCTTGCGTTGATATTGTTGAGGGGTTTTTCTTGTCAAAGTTCAGCTTAACTTGCTTGCTTCTCTTGGCAGGAGCTATACAAGAAAAAATTAAAGCTTGTTAAGTTTTAATTGGTTTCAAAATTCAAAAATGAGAAGGTGCTTAATTGGTGAGAAAAATAGAAAGGAGGGTGGAGATCTACCTGTCTTACTTTGCTTATTAGAGGAAGTGACAGTGGACTTCCACTCCTCATAAGCCTTTTTCTCCATTTGCTTTTTCCTCTTGTAGCTCGGAAGCTGCAAGTAGACCGATATATTTAGATCAGAAAATTTTATTTTTATATACTTATTTTTTTACTGAATCTTATCTGTATAGTAAGACATCTTCATGTGACATGATTTGAAGCTTTAGACAATGAGCTGCTGAAAAAAATCCTGCAGTCCGTCTTTATGCGATTTTAAAGCATTACTGATTCGATAACCGTATGGTATGTTCTATTTTACTCCAAAGTCTCTAGTTGGCCCTTGCACAACATATGAAAGATTTCGTCTACTAGAGTTAGATGGTATCTTGTCACAGCGCAAAAGGGATCACATTGAATAGCAAACTTAGATATCAGAAGCCTTTCTAGAATTTGTTGAATAACTGATTCAAAATTTGTTATTAGGTTGTTATTTTGTTAGTGGAGTTGTTGCTAATTAGTTTAGATTTTTATGGTGATTAAGTTGTTTTGTAAGCCTATATAAAGGCACTTTTAGTTGATGAATAATATAGAAAATATTATCTCCTCATCTACTCTCTAATTTCCAACAGAATTACACATAAAATATTTGGATTTAGCATAGGGATCATAGGTTTGAGTCCACTGAACAGTTTAGAAAATTCAAGGCTGGAGAGACTATATCATTTTTGGACACATGAAGCTTTCAATTGCATGAAAAGAGTATTTTACTTGAAATGATGTATCAATATTTATATCATATATGTTATGATATTCATACTTTCACATATAAGTCTTTCAAATTTCATAAATTGGAGGTACTAATAATTACCTCAAGTCCATCTTCGTCGTCTATGGAATCTTCAGACACATCATTCTCTTCATCCCCACGTCTCCTTTTGCCAGGCAACGCATCCAACAGCTCTGAAATCACAAGTTACATATCGAAATAGTTACCTAGTGTTACAGAAGAACGAGATACCAAGAAGTATATAAAACGAATATTCTCAAATGGAAGGCAACCAACAAAGAAGATGAGATGAATGATTCTTTCTGAAAGAAAAATGTACCTCTGTGACCTTTAACAGCCCTTGAATCTTTCTTTTCTTTTGAAATCCCAAAAACATCAAAGCACAAATCATTCATAGAAGTGGAGACCTGTAGCAAGAAAATCAGAATATAAATGTTATAGACTTACAAAAAGATTAGAAAACCAAGAAAGCAAGCCATATCAGATGTAAAGCCTATGTTGAATATCCTTACAGTGGCAAATTCAGACTCAGAAGTGCCACAGAGCTCAATCAACTTTAGCTTGTCTACTTTAAGCTGAGAAATGGGAATAAATGCATTAGTAAAAAGCAAGGTATTCACATTGGGGGGAAAAAGAGAGAAAATGAAAAAGCTCCATAGTTACCTTATGTCTCTTAGCACACAAATAGAATGCAACTGCAGTGAATACAGGTCGATTGAAATCAGTGTTTGCCCTACGAGAAGCTGGCAAGGCAGCTAGAAATCGATCCTTGTATCTGAGGGAAGGAAAAAGCCATCACAAGTTAAATCGAGGAAATAACAATATATTCACCTAGATAAACGACACAATTCTGCCTAGTAATACATAAGGTAACTTGAACTGAGAAAGACCAAAGGGATAAACAAATCTATAGAGCAAAACTAAACTACCCCCAGCCAAAAGGTACGACTAAATGAACACTTCTGACATTATCTAGCACTGAAATATGTACAAGTGATTAGGTTGGCAATTCTTGATAGGCCTCCAAGTTGTTCTTAAGAGTAGCTGAGTAGGCATAACTAAAGCACAAATGACTAACAAGGAATTTTATCAAACAGTTTCATTGCCACAAAATAACAAGAACAAGCTATCCTCTAGCAAAACTAACACAAGAAAGTAAAAAAAGACAATGTAGATCCTTTATAAAAAACATGAAGGTTTATTTTTGTACGTTCTCATTCTGGGAGATCAATTAATCCAAAAATATAGCCCCACGAGTAAATTATCAGCAAAACCAATTAATCCATTGTCATATAACAGGAATTAACTCGTTAAAGATTAAAGAAAGAAGCCAGAACAAAACTAGATAAAGATTGATAAATAAGATAATCATAGAAGTTTATAATGAGAGATCTTACATTGACAATCCCTTCTGCACAAAAGAGACGAGCCTAACGCAGCCAAACTGAATCGCTAGCTCCCTAACATCCAAGCTCGCCCTTTTACAAAGAAAACCCAAATCAAAATCTTAACAATTTCGTCTCGAAACAACAAAATCATCACAAAAATAACGAAAAAGAGTGACCCACTTGACCCCAATTCCATTCTGCATCGCGTTGAACGATCTCACATAAGCCTTTTCGGACATCCCACTCATCCGAATCGCGCTCTGCCGATCTAAAATTACCTGCATTCTAGAAAAACCCAACACAAAAAAAAATCATAAATTAATCATAAAAGAAGTATCTAACATAACCAACATTTATATAATTACCTTGTAGCTGCGATTTCAAGACAGATGATGGCCTTGCAGACCTCCCCCTAACATTCCAAAACAAGAAATATAAAAAAAATGTAAAATTAATGAAAGAAGCATGGGAACTATAAAAAAGATAGAGATTTTGACTTACAACGCCGATGATTGAGGAATCAAAGTGGACGTCGGATAATCGACGGAGCTCCTCAGCCTTGCGAATCAAGGGTTTGTTGGAGCTAAGTCCGAGCTTGGATGCGATGCTGGAGATGTCCATTCGATCTCGGATTGAATGGAAAAAGGGGGGAAAGGTGGGATTTTTGAGAGGAGGTGATTGAGATCTTTTCCCCCCTTTTTTTTTCCTTTAAGAATGGGATTTGGGGATCTTTAGACAGAGCGGGGGAAGAAGCGGGAGTAAAGAGATCGGAGCCAAATTTTTGGCGGGCGCGGGGACTTGAAATTATTTTTCCTTTTCTTGCTGGCTTTTTTCCCGCACGTGGTTAATTTGGTTTGGGCACATGTGGGCTTAATTCTCTAAGGCTGCGTTTGGCAAGGAGATAAATGAGGGGTTAAGGTGGTTTAACCCTTCATTAGTCTGCTAAACACCAAAAAAAGCCCAAAGGCTAACAAACCCGCACGTGATCATTTTATCCCATTTATCAGGCTAACCCGAGGGATTACTAATACTCGTGGGAAGGCGGAACAAGCCTTGTTCCGCCTTCTCACGCGAGGGTAGCCCAAGGAATTAATGAAAAAAGACGGGATCTTGTGATATGAGGCGGCGAAATTCGGCAACAGAATCGGAAGGTAAGATCTTGAGAAATCCCTCTACTGCTTTCCCTCCCAATTTTCCCTCTATTTTTTTCACCAGAGAGATCTTTCACAGCTATATAGCGCTATTTTTGGGGGAACAATCAAGAAGAGAGAAATTTTCAGTCGATTGGGAGCAATTGGTGACGGGAGGCAAAGGATCTGAGGTATGTTATCTAAATAAATTCCTATTTCTTGATTTTCATATTCCTATTTCTTGATTTTCATACTTTATCCTTACCTTTGTGAAAAATTGAATGATTGGGTGCAATTAGAGTACTTTTGTTTCCGTGATGTGGTTTTCAACTTCATTATTGCAAGCAAAGTCCTTTAGATTAGTAGGATGCCTGTCTGCTTGATTTTTATCTGTCAAATACAATGTTTTGTCTTCACTTGAGAATTAATATAGATGATTAATTATGCTTTCCATTTTTGGATTGTGATTAGGATGCCTGTCTTAAGCTTGATTTTTATCTGTCAAATACAATGTTTTGTCTTCACTTGAGAATTAATATAGATGATTAATTGTGCTTTCCATGATTTCTCACCGTTGAACTTTGTTAAACATTTTTAACCCCATTATTTATAACGTCATCCATATTGGACCTATCACTTTCATTATTGCAAACAAAGTCCTGATAAAGCTCTCCCATTACAATCACATGCACTCAATCTTTAGCTAATAAGAAACAAAAAGTTTGAAAAATATAGCATTGACAACTTGAGAGAGAAATACAAAGCTAATTCAGTAGACTTATTCAATTTGGATGTTGATTTGTGAACTATTTAGAGTATAAATTATACCTTCACCACAACTACAAAATTTTGATGCAGGGAGGGATTTTAACATGGAGCATATATCGATATTACTCGTTCAATTTCATTATTGCAAGCAAAGTCCTTTAGATTTACAATTTTATTTATAATCCTATGAAATATCTGTTTGTATATTTGTTCACATAATTCCATCGAGCCTGAACTAAACCAAGCTCAGGATTTCTCTGCATAACAATTTGAATTATGTTAGCATACATTCTTCTGATATAAAAACCTTGCTAGAGCTGGACATTGTTTACCTTATTAATTCTTAATCAGACAAGTTCATACCTATTTAGTTGGTGTCAGATCATACTTACATGTATATGCAATTCTACTTTTAATTCTTAATCATTTATACTTACATGTATATGCAATTCTACTTTTAATTCTTAATCAGACATGTTCATACCTATTTAGTTGGTGTCAGATTATACTTACATGTATATGCAATTCTACTTTTAATTCTTAATCAGACATGTTCATACCTATTTAGTTGGTGTCAGATTATACTTACATGTATATGCAATTCCATAAAAAACATGGAATCGTTTATACTTACATGCATATGCAATTCTACTTTTAATTCTTAATCAGACATGTTCATACCTATTTAGTTGGTGTCAGATTATACTTACATGTATATGCAATTCTACTTTTAATTCTTAATCATTTATACTTACATGTATATGCAATTCTACTTTTAATTCTTAATCAGACAAGTTCATACCTATTTAGTTGGTGTCAGATTATATTTACAAATATATGCAATTCTACTTTTAATTCTTAATCATTTATACTTACATGCATATGCAATTCTACTTTTAATTCTTAATCAGACATGTTCATACCTATTTTGTTAGTGCCAGATTATACTTACATGTATATGCAATTCTACTTTTAATTCTTAGTCATTTATACTTACATGTATATGCAATTCTACTTTTAGTTCTACATTTATACATAAATGATACATGTGTAACTGTTTAGTTAGTGTCAGATTACAAAAATGATACTGTCTTCATAAATTTTTCCACTATTTAGAGGATCTGGTCAAGTTTACTGCAATTGGTTTATTTGAAGAATATTTTCCTGAATGAGTAATATAGTTTGTAAACATGCTCAACATAATAAAGGTAGTTAGGTGTTGAAATATCTGTTTGTATATTTTCTAGAGCTGGACATTATTTACCTTAAAATGTGGAACTGTCTGCTTGAGGAAATCAGGGTTTGGTAGAAAATCAACATCAAATATGGCCACAAATTCATAGTTCTTGACATAATCACTTGATTACAAATTGATAGCAAAGCCTGTAGGTTTTCTTGCGCCTTTTCCAGGATCATCAAATAATTTGGGTGCTGGAATCATTAAGATGGTTAGGTGTTAAGATTAGTAAGATGACTACATGTAGCATACAGACCAAGCTCAGGGACATGGCTTTGGTTATAGTTTGCAATCATATCGTGCAAAATACGTTGGAATCATTAAGTGGAATAACAAACTATGTCTAGAATCATAAGTGCACACAATGCTATGTGTGATTGGTGTTTTTCCACTTACTGAACTTATGGTTATGTATGTCCTTCCTCATATTTATATGTTTTTTTCACTTACTGAACTATGTCTGGAAAATCAATATCAAATATGGCCACATATTCATATGTACGAATTGTTAGTACTCTGTTATTGAGGTGATGGTAGTTTATAGTATTCTGTAACTACAGTTCATAACATAGCATTTGTTATAGTTTGATTTTGTATTTCTTTGTATTTCCAACTCAATAGTTTACATAGCATTGTTCAATTGATTAATTTCTTTTAAAATTCTCATTATGATCTAGAATGGCTAAGAAGAACTTCATATCACAATCTCAACCCGAAGGTGGGCAGTCAAGACCTCGTGCCAGGAACTGGACTATAGAGGAAGATAATTGTTTGATGGAAATATTAAAGGAAATGGTCCTTAAAGGAAAGAACAATGGAGGTCATTTCACTACCGAGCAATGGGAAAATGTAACCGATGAGTATAAAGTTAGGACTGGACAAAAGGACAGAGGAAAACTACAAATGCAAAATCGTTATAAAATTTTGAAAAAACAATATTACCTCAATTACAAACTCCGAAATAAATCAGGTTGGGGTTGGGATGAAGGTAAAAATATGGTGATTGCACCTACTGCAAAAGATTGGGAGGCATTGATAAAGGTATTATTTAAATTTCTAGAATTATTGAATTTGAATATTTTATAATTAAAACTATGATATATTTATTATGAATTTTCTACCGCAGGAGAATGATGAGTATTTAAGAATTAAGAACAAACCTTTTCCTCAGTTTGATGATATGGATTTTCTATGTGGAGGTAACACACCTAAGGGACGCTGGTGGTTTGGGACTACTGATGACTTCAATGAACGTGAAGGAAGCACTAGTTCAGACAATAAATTAGATGATACTGAGGGGCCACACAATAACGAGATAGATTTAAGTGATTCAGAGGATGTACAAGAAGTGGAAGAGACACAAGTTCCTTTTAATGGTACACAAGCATCACTCATCAATCAAATGTGATGAAGCAGGTTCCTCGACCATGTCGAACTAGGCCATTCTCTGGTCATATGCTTGTAGAAGATATATTGGCTAGACATCCTGATCGTTCATATTCTTGTTTTCGAATGAGTTCTGAGGCAATTCTTTTGCTTAAAAATGTTCTAATTGAGAAGAATGCTTTAAGGCCAACTAGATATTTGAGCTGCAATGAACAACTTTGTATATTTCTCTACGGAATTTCACATGCCCTTTCAAATCGAGTATTAGCTGAGATATTTCAACATTCGGGAGAGACTGTTAGCAGGCATTATAATAATGTGCTTAATGCTATTTTATCTTTGAAACAAGATTATATCCAGCTTCCAACGGCTGACGTAGACGTTCATCCTAAGATTCGAGAGAATCCCAATTTCTTCCCATATTTCAAGGTAGAGCTAAATGCATATATTTTTTCATCGGTTTTTTAATGTGTTTGTGTGTATGTTTCTATACATTAGAACCTTATACATTTTTATATTTGCAGAAAGCATTAGGAGCAATTGATGGATCTCATATTCCTGTAATTGTGAAGAAAAAAACACAATAGGTATCGTAATCGAAAGAATTTCATATCTCAAAATGTAATGGCAGCGTGCTCCTTTGATCATACTTTTCTTTATGTGGCTGCTGGATGGGAGGGATCATCATCTGATATGTCAGTACTCCGTGCAACACTGGAAGATGGTAAATTTAATGTTCCTGAAGGTAAAATTTAATATTTTTCCTTCTCTTTTTAAAAAAAATCAATTGGTATTAAAGTCGAATAATTTTAAATATGCAGGTCACTTTTACTTAGTTGACTCAGGATATGCTAATACTTCAAAATTTATCGGCCCATATCGTGGATCACGTTATCATCTTGGAGATTTTGCAAACAGGACCACCAGAGCCTATCGAGATACTAAAGACAAATATAATCATAGACATGCACAACTACGTAATGCAGTGGAAAAAGCATGGGGAATTTTAAAGCAAAGATTCAAAATTTTGAAAGTTCCTGCTCCATTTCCTTATAAAACTCAAGTCAAAATCGTTGTAGCTTGTTGTGTTCTTCATAATTTTATTGCAAGGCATCAGGGAAATGATAAATATTTTAATATGCTCAATGGATTAGAGATGAATGAGGATGAAGATGAGGTGGAGGAGGAAGAAGACCCCCAATACATGGTTGTTGCAGATGAAAGTTTAAGGGGTGAGCAGCTTCGCAACAAGATTGCTTTACAGCTTTGGAATAATTGAAATATGTAGTTGTCGAATATTAAAGTATAAGGAGGTTGAATTATGTCTTTTTACTATCTTTATATGAGCAAAACTTATAATTTTATATGAGCAAAACTTATAATCATTTTTTTTTGCCAGGTTTATTGATAGAGAAGAAGCCATATAATATTTTGTTAGCTCATTATCTCTTTTTAGCAGCTAAAATAATGTGAAATGATAATTTATTTTAATTTACCTTCTGAACAATCATTTATTGAATAATACCAAATTATCATTTTAGCGTTATTTCAAAAAAAAATTATCCCACGTGTCTCAACTGAATTACATATTAGTGCTTCAAATCTTTGAAATTGATCAGAAGATAAACAACGCGAAATAAATATTAATGAGGCAATTAGTTATAAATTTTCAGTAAGGACGAAAGTGGTATTTTTTAAAAAATTAATGAGATTAATCTCATTATCCCTTCTTTATTTGCCAAACACAAAAGTCTTAACCCCTTGTCTTAACTAACGAATCCAAACGGAATTAGAATATTTTTAACCCTTCACAATTGATTAACTAAGTTAACCATTATCCTTAATCCCTCTTCCTTAACCCTTTGCCAAACGGTGCCTAAAAGTTTGACGTCTGACCTAATCCAGTATTGCAAGTTTTTTTTTTTTTGGTTTTACGTTTCATATTAATCTGTACTCATAAATTAAAAAGGATTAATTACAATCTGATTTCCTAAAGTATGATGTAATTCCACTGGTAAACCTAGAGCCTGCGTATTTACACGAGTAACCATTAAATTATAAATTTTAACTGAAGGGTGACCCAGAGCCTAGACGGCAAGCAACTCTCAGAATTATTAGTGTTACTGCAATCACTAACTTTAGAGCTATTCATGCATATACGCCACCTCAGAGCACTGGACTATAATTAATCCTATTAAAAACTCAAGACTTGGTTTTGTCGAGGTGAGGTGGCGGACAAAACTAAAATTACACGGGTAAGAATAACGTGAATACAAACATGAAGTTACTAAAATGTAAGTGACTACTAAAAGTTTGTACACCATAAATCATGTGACCGTAGCGCGAATTTAACAAATAGCAAGAGTTATCACTCTTGAATGTATAAGTAAATAAGTACTTTTACTACGAGGAATTGCAAAATGCAGCTGAGCAATGAGGTGAAGTTTTGAAGTGCCAAAAGATGAGCAAGTATTTCATCCATGAGAAATGCTACGTAGAATCAAGAATTACGAAGCCCGAGCAAAGAACAAGAGGTTAAACGCTTGAAAACTGCACCGCGTCGCCTGAGCGCATAAATAAACGTTGAGAGGTTGTGGCTGCGTAGCTTCAGGAACAGGCATAGGTTTTATTGAAATATACATTATGACAGTATGTAAACATAAACGAAGGACGAGCATGGGAGTTGAAATTATGCAACCATTCAAAATCATAGTTTCGACTTACATGCTCCTCCTTCGCTTATCTGTACATACTCTCATGCTATCATGCTATATATTTTTCGTCGAACTCAATGACCCAAAACAGAGGGTAACATCTCTCTCTCTCTCTTTTTGTGTCAAAAGTATCTACATATCAGTTTTCTTTCCCCCCACCATCAGCACGAGTTAAAAAACCGTATATACCCTTTTATACGGAAGTCAACAAGTTTCCACTCTAGCAGGTATAAAATAAAGAGGGAAAGATCAGCACTGTGCGCTCACAAAAATAAGGACCCCGTAAATTAGAATTCATGTCGCTTTATCATGCATCGTCTTATCTCCACCACTGCACATCTCTTGACTAGCATCACAACCCTTTCGATCATAAGATTTTAAAGGGTAACTGCCATGCACCATAGCATGCCTTGTTGCAGAGGGGAAAACCCTTTGGAAGTACACTTTTCTCTTTCTTCACCTCAAAGCTGTTGGATTAGCGATGAGCGGGTGAATTGCTGCTCTAAAATCCTCATAGAATTTCTGCTCCGAAAATCTCTGAGCTCGCTTTCTTGCAGCTGCAGCAAGTGTGAGCCTCTCTGCCTCTGTCATATTTAAAACCTTTAGGATAGCATCCGCATATTCTTCTTTATTAGAAGCGAGAAATCCCGTTTGGCATCCATCTTCACCTAGAACTATATCCATTCTGGGGCCAGCTGAATTATGGGCTGAAGCAGAAACGAAAATCGTTAAGAAACGTAGATATATTTCTGTCGTGCGAGAATAATTCTTAGTTAAATTATTTTTTTGAAACATATATAATCTCACACACTCACCGATTGGGATGGCACCAGCTGCCATGTACTCTACAACACTTATGCCAAAATGCTCATCAATCATGGAATGAAGGCCTGCAATAGCACCTCCGAGAAGTCGTATCAAGTCCCTGTGAAGAGTAAACTTGCCATAAACAATTTATTTCAAGAATATAAGCACAGTATTTGTATAAATTGCTCAGTGAAAGGAAGAGAAAAACAGAAACATAAAAAGAAAGAAAAGATCAAGCTTGAGTGATTTTTTCTATTTTTCTTAGTACCATTCATATTTTCCCAAGATAAAAATTACCATATTATGCGAAGAGACGATCATGAAATTTGAATTTTTTACTCAAACCAAAGATTATCTTCAAAATCACAATTTCAAGATAACTTGTGAATTTTCATCAAACCGGACACATTGCTTAGAAATCACTAATTTTATTTTTTTTTTCAAAAATCAGGCACCAATTAGAAACCTGTCATCTGACTGTAATATTGAAAATGCACCATTATCGCACGAATGTGTCTTTTTTAGCAAAATTACTCATTTAGGATATAATATTATAATACATACCAATCCGATTAACCATTTCTTTAGTGTTCAAGATTCAAAGTCACCATCAAGCATAAGCCCCTCCCTCATTCACTCCAATTATTATCCATGAAGGCTTTAACAATAGTTCAGGAGGCTTAATTGCACTTTAAGATGCTATCAGCTAAAGGATATAGAACCTAGTCTAGCAAGATAGATATTTTCTCAACTGATTGGCATTGGTGCCGATCCTTCACTTCATATTTTCCCAACTGATTGGCATTGGTGCCGATCCTTTGCTTCCTAGGTTGAGGAAGACGTGCTACTAACAAACAGACTGGAAGATTCCTTGAAGGCTAAAGCCAAATTCAACAATGCTTCCCTCGAGCTAAGCTTCCAATGATTCAACCCAATGTACATCCAAATTGCACATGCACATGCTCTACTTCTATTAAAGAAATTGATAGGCATATTAATCAGACAGTTGATTAATCAAAGCCATTATTCCATAATAATTTACTTCAAGAAAGTGAAGAATGGGAACTTATTTAGTAACATTTCATTGAATAAAACATAGGAATATACGGTTCGGGTGACAGATCTTCCAAGACTATCTGCTTTGCCATATGATTCGCTCACACTATTAAAGACAGAGATGTGAAATTTGAATATAACAGTAGTAATGCATTTCAATTAAAGACAGAGATGTGAAATTTGAATATAACAGTAGTAATGCATTTCAATATTGACAAAAACAATGGTGATGCATGCTGACCTGTACGTTATATCCTTGTGGAATTCCACATGCTCATCCATATTTAATTCCCTAGATTTATCTTTTAAGTTTTGCAACCTCCCGAGATCTTCCTTATTTCTACAACTACCAACAAACTGGAGCTTAGGTTTAGGCAAGTCAGAGTCAAGTCTCTGGACAGCAAGTGAAAATGCCTCAAGTTGAAGGGTGTGAGCCTGATGGAAAAGTTAGCAATGAGTTAAGACTGATAAACTCCACTCTATGATTTTTAAAGAAAAACAATTCGCTCAGTAACTACTTGCTTGTAAGCAACAAACCTTTTCTGGCCGAAATTGGGCTACAGATATAAATATAGGAACCTCGGCTGCCCTTGTCAATGGGAGCTCCTGATTGAACACATGAAAGTAATTTGTTAGTGATATCTCCATAGCAGATGATTTTATGAAAATGAAACTCATAATGTGCAAACCCAAATACATATTCACAAGCTTTATAAGACAGAAAGCTTTGTAGAAGCTGGTCTTGGTTAGTAGAACCAACTTTCAAAGAAATTACTGGAAACGCTGAGTAACTAAAAATATCCCATTAAATGCCAAACAAATATAAATTCAGAAGGTTCCTATAACAAAGGAATTCAGAAGGTAGTGGTAAATGAAATCTTAATTAAGGAGATGAAATGACATATTATGACAAAGTCAGATTCAAGTCATTCAACAAGAGTAAAATGTATGTATTTCTTGAAAAGATGTTAATTTGTATTACTCAAGATTAAAACGCTTTAGATGTAAAACTCACCAGTAGTGTTGTCAACCTGATCCAAAAATTGGCAAAATGCCAAGACATACAGGAAAAGTAAGGCTTAGATACCTGAAAGACTAGACTGAAAACAGTTTTTGAAGTATTACCAGGACATTTCAAGTTTTAGGTTCTTTAGTCTATCAGGCACTTCTTGAACGCTCACAATGATAGTTCAAAGTTTAAAGTGATAACACTGAAAATAATTTAAAAACATCATGACTCTGCTGTAACATCTGCAGATTTCGTTGGAGATATTAATGTTTTAACAAAGCGGTCTAGGCGCCAGCCTAAGCCTAAGAGGTAACTGGGCCGTTCACTTGATTGTTGAGAGTGCCTAAGAAAACATGGGCCACTTACATGGACTCATCGCGTTAAAATGGGGCTTATAGCCCCCTTAAAAAAACAATGGATGAAGAGGACAGGTTTGGTTAAAATGGATTATATCAGAACTCAATCTAAGTTCATCTCACATAAAACGGTGAGGATATGATTTTTGATCTTTGAGAAAAACCCTTCCTCTATCAGTGCTAAAAAACCTACGTGCCACTTAGGCGCCTACCTAGCCGCTACGTCCAGTGCCTAGAACCTCCTAGCGCTTTTTAAAACGTTGACTAGATTGTATCAGGTATGAGTAAGACTGTTTTGTTAAACTCTGATCTGGTAATTTTAGTTAAAAAGATTGCATACATGGGTATTTACATGGTTGTACTGACATTTAGAAAGTATAAAACATATCCACACGTCTTGTTATTATAGTTTGGAGGATTCCTGTACTAGAAGACATTTCAGGACAACTAAACATTGAAGACTATACGTCTGTCATGAAACCTGACTTGTTTTTAAATAAAGTTGGCTTGTAATACTAGGAAACTAGAATAGATTCTATAGGCAATACTGCATTTGGCTAAATGGCGTGTCCTTGTCCTTCCTTGTAAATATCCTTTCCTCCAAGCTTTCAACTAAATCACATCTCAAGTCTAAAAGAAACAAACTTCTACAGTCATATGTTGGTCTATTTGATGAATGCATATTCATACTGAAACACAACAAACCAAGGCATGATGCTCAATATAACATAGATGGAAGATGAAAGGTGGCGAAGCCTAGTCATATAAGCATGGTCTTTTAAATGTAGAAGTTGACACACATCGGATCTAATTGCTACAACAATGAGGGAGAAACAGAATACACAATTATGAATACACAATCACGCATTGTTTAGGAAAATTGCTACAACAATGAGGGAGAAACAGAATACACAATTATGAATACACAATCACGCATTGTTTAGGAAGATTTGCTATTCTAGATATTTTAGCATCATTGTTAGGCTAGGTTAGTCGAAGAAACTACAAAGATAATTCAAGATAGATACATCTAATCAAACTAAATTGTTTGATTGGTTGAGTGAAACAACAACGAAGGCATGCTTGCTTATACTTGAAAAGTGTGCCTCTTTTACTTTCACTCTCATGAAACCGAACTGTGTGATCCTATCTTAGGTGCGGTTACAGGTATGGGTACAAGACATGACAAATATGTAAAATGTAGGGTATGAGGAGACGACTATATTAAGCATATATAAAATAATATTGCACTTCATAATTTAGATGAGATCAAATGAATCCCTAGGATCTATAAAATGCATAACCATGGAATACATGAGCATGTCATTCATAATCGAGATGAAATTCATAATCACCCTATTCACGCCCACACACACACACACCAAAAAAACAACCTTTCTAGGGTTTCCTGCAGATCCTAACAATGATGACATGATTGCAACTGCAAGGTATGAAGCCAACCAAATTTCAGTAACCACAAAACTGTGTGATCCTACGTTATAGGTACGGGACATGACAAGTTTGTAAAAGGTAAGGTAGGGGGACTTAGCTATTTAAAATATGCTATTGGAATTCATATCTAGATGAGATCAAATGAATCCCTAGTACCTATAAAATTCCAAACCATGGAACACATAAGCATGTAATTCATAATTGAGACGAAATTCATAATCACAAAGTACATAAGCATTCCTATAAAAAGAATGCATCCGTAACAACTAAGCATGTTGCACCATCTAAACACAAAACAATATCTCATACATATTAAAACCCCTAACTCAGTCTCTAATTAGATGTTTACCTATAGAATCCCCAGTTCAATTCCTTGGTTAGGTTGGACATTGAAAACTAGTCAACACCTTCATGGTTGCAACCTGGTACTTTTATTTCACATCTAATGTCATAAAAATCAGTTAATCAAATAATTACAGGTTATGTAGCTTAACCTTCATTTGACTTCATACTTTTTTCATATATCACTTACTGCAGTTTGTCATAATTACTGTTTTAATAAGATATTGGTGAAGCAGGCTTGTTATCAGTAAACTAGTGTTCTTCTTTCTTACTTCTAACCAACTAAATAGCATGTGTGATGTATTACTTGTGAAGGCAGAAATTGAAATAAATTGCTAAAAGAATTGCTGATGCAAATAGTAATCACTATTCTTGTTTCATTCTCCCCTCATCCGTAATAGGAACTCCTCATATTCTAGTTATGACCAGCTTTAAAAAAGTCGCTGCGTCCCTAGAATTGTTTATAAGTCTTCAGGTGATTTATATATAGGAAGGATTTAAAATAAACATTCCAACAAAAATGCTGGAAGTCGAAGAAGGTTTGTATTATTTTTATAACCTCTTTGGCTATTTCCATTCGGGAGTGAACAGAGCACTCTTCTTTAAAATATGAGGGCTTTCCTCTCTGGTGTACTTTGTTTCAGAGCTATCAAGCCCATTAAAGAATAGCCACTCATGAACTGCTATATTTATATATAGTAGTTGATGATGAATACTTTCAGATCGTTTTGTTACCACCTCCTATGGCAATAATTGAACAACCTAGACATGCCACTGCTCCGATATTCAAAATACGGCGAATTCCAATCTAGATAAATGTATGGAAGTGGAATCCTATTGAAGGTCAAATCTTTAAGGGCTAAATCCCTCAGTTTCTCTCTCCATCAAGATTTAAAATAATTTTACACCCACAACTCCTAAAGGCTGAAACCCACTGTATCAACCTGAATAAGGAGCCATACTCAAATTTCACATGCTCGGGAGAAATCATTACAGCACAAGATTTTATAAGCGTTTTAGAAGTCAGATCCAACCTTTTACAACCCTAACTAGTCATAATGGACATTTTCCCCAAAATCTTATATTTTTAGTTTTGATAGCCCAAACTATCCATTGCACCTTGTCCTCATTCCCCTTCTAATCCTTCTGCTGTCTGCCACCTGCTGCCCACATTCTAGGTTTTTTATCTAACTGCATCTGTGAGAGTCGCTACCTTGAATATTTCAGCAGAGAGACATATACACGACAGAATCTTCGCCAATACCTTACAATATAATGTAAATAAAGCTTATATTTCTCGCAGATATACAAACTTCTGTACGCGTCAATTCTATTTTTATCGCGCTCAAAATATTTAAAAGGAATCAATTTCACAATTCACATACACTTTCTTTACTATGACATGAAACTAGAAGATTATGGACAGAGTAAACACTTTATATACAAGGAAAGTGATTTATAAATCCACCACATATATGACACAGATAGAGCTAAATGTCTTAATAGAATGGAACTAAGTGATAAAATTTATAGCTAACATTTCTATCATGAAAAGCTACTAGATTGGAATTTCAAGAAGACAAGTCAAAAATATGGAATGAAATCAAATATACCTGTAGAGATGATGTATCACATGGAGGGTAAACTCTCCTAGTACGGTCAGGAATCTTCCATAAGTTCTCAATATGGGATTTTGTCCATGAAGAATTCACCATTGCAAGATGTGCATATGACCCCACGAAACCATACAACCAACTAAAGAATGCGTAATAAATTACCTTGCATCGGGATAGCCAAATACTGTGTCAATAAAAGAATCGCAATAAGTTAGCATCTGCAAAAGTAAAAAAGCATTTTTCCCACAATGCACAAAAATTTGTCCAAGAACATACATACCCTATGAATACAAAGGTGAGTTCAAACAAAAAAGTCTTTCCATTGAACTTTGTTGAAGGATTTAAAAGCTTTTTTTGGGAGGTAATGACATATAAAAGAAAATTGGGAGGAAAAGGATAAAGTCAAGATCATTTATATCCAATTAACCATCACTTTTCATATTCATCAACTGTAAGGAGGACCCTCTGTAATGTTGTCAGGAATTTGGGAGAGGGTTGGAGTTGGTCATTGAGGGAAAGGATAGGGCTTGAAGGGACTTATCCAATCCAATGAATTGTAGACATAGTCATGGCTTCATGCTCTGACACGTACAGTGCTGGATGCAGAAATCTAACTAAATCAAGGGGTACATTATACTAAACCCAAGATCTTTCAGCACTTTGAAGTAAACTGCCAATAACTTTCAAAATCATACTAAACCCCAAATAACTTTTGCAAAAACCCACAATATCTTTGGGTAAATTACACTAAACCCCAATAACTTTCAAAATGACATTTATGTCTTTTTTTTTGGGTTCTAATTATGGGGGTTATCTGCAAAACGCAGAAACTTATAGGTGGGTTTTCTACAATTCCAAAAGTTATTGGGGGCTTTAGTGCGATTTTGAAAGCTATTGGGCTTTACTGCAAAATGCTGAAAGTTCTTCGGGTTTAACGTGATTTCCTCTAAATCAAGGCACAAGGCCATTGATAGATATGTGTACCTTCCTAGATATGTATAAATTCAATGATCACATGTTCAATAATAACTCTATTCATATATGACACAACCACAAAGAGAAAAATTATTTATGGAGGAGCAAAATGTACTTCATTGAATACAGTATATTATGAGGTGAAGAAAGGTTTATATTTATAGATTTCTGACTATGAAACATTGATGGACATGTCATGTTCAATACTAATGAACCCTCCAACTCTTGGTAAGATGGAAAGGCCATTTTAGTTCATATCATAGGAACAATTTGTTACAGTCATCCCCTCCTCCGCCTAAGCTTCCATGGAGGATTCGCAATCATGCAAATACCATTTTAATATCTAATGACTAAATCAATTTCTTCTTTTATCTTTTAACATTCTAAGGGCACCACTGACTAGTAACTACTCACATTTTGATCAATGAATGATTTATGTTTCCTGTGTTGTTAACTGTTGTCAACAAACCTCATCCATCTTCCAGTATGTAGGTTGAAGCCAAAGTATAGCCTGATATGCTACAAATGGGCCAGCTCACACCCCATAAATCATCTATAAAAATATGGAAATTAGATGAACAAAAAATTGTACTTTGGACTCTAAACTTTACGATGTTATGCTGATTAAACACTACAAAGATGAAGAGACCAAAAAAGTATTAGATACAGCGATACTAAATCTCAATCCGCAACTCGACAAGCTAGATTTTATTCCAGAACAACATATTTGTCAGTTCTTTTGTGCTCAAAACCAAAAATGTATAATTCATAAAGCGAAGGAAGCAACTGAACATCATAGAAATAAAACTGGATTAGCCTACATAGATATTCTTGTAATGTGTAATGTTTACTTGTCATAAGTAACAGTTCAGAAAAGGATGAAAACAGGAATCAATACACAGGATGCTTTTATTATGTAGAACTGTAGAAGAAAGTTACAGATACTTGAGAAACCTTGTTGTCGATACTTTTCAAGAACTTTATGCTCAATAGGAAGCACATTCCTGACAGATACTTGAGAAACCTTGTTGTCGATACTTTTCAAGAACTTTATGCTCAATAGGAAGCACATTCCTGTCAGTTCTATCAAGCGGCAGCACGTATTGAGGAGGTTATGAATGACTGTTTAATAAAGAAATATACTCTTATATAATATATAAGCTATAAATAGTAATCTATTTGATCATTAATTCGGATCATTGCAGAAGCGTACCTTTTAGCAATCAGAGCCTCATTATTATACATTGAACTACGCTGTCGAACGCGAGATACCATATCAGAGCTGATTGTAGGATAGTGTGTGTAGCAAATTACTTTGCATCCGAATATCCTGGCAAGTGGATATGTAAATGCATAGCCACTGGTGTCAAAATAAAATTGAGGTGTAAATTTTCGTAGAGCCTCCCATGAAAGGTAAACAGAACCCATACTTTGTCCAATCATAGTGAAGTGTGGATAGGCCTTCTCCTCAATCCACTTCCTTTTGGACAGCCGAACAACCTGTAAATTCATGGCATAATTGCAATAAGCCCACTCGCATAAACACAATATTGCACTTATCAAACATGCATCCTCTCTCTCTCTCCCTCCCCTCGAGAATTTAAGAGGTGCAATACCCTCTAAGAAGCAACTAATTGAGCTTAAGATATTCCTATTTAATTTACAAAGTAGACAGCATATTCTATACTATTCTAGTAAAACACAACTATCACTCGTAGCAGGAACGTGACACAAGTCAATCATTCCTGATCTGTCTCCCTTCAAAATACCTATTATTCCTGTAATTTTAGCTTCAACGCTGTTATCCATGCCTAACTCATTATCAAGACGGTTTATTTTTAATATAGTTACATAGATACTTATTTTCATATTTTTTCGGGTTTTCCAGGGGAAAATACTTGTTTTTTTTACTTTGTTCGAATGAAAAGTTGAATGTGGGCATCACTTTTCACTTTATCCGCTACATTCGTGAGAAAAGAGAATATTTCTAACCCAGAAATGGTGACTTTTCCCAAGTTAACTTTTTTTTTGGGGGGGTGGGGGGTGGGGGTACTAAGACAAAGTTTTAGTTATGAATTTTCGTTCGGAAAGAATACTTGATATGGGACTCACTTTTTCTTTGGATTTCTAAGAATCTCATGGAAACAAACATACCCTATAAACTGCATTTGATACAAATTATGAATCAGAACTGAACTAACTTAAAAAGATGTCAAACCTTTAAGCTTTTCTTTATTTCAAGGTTGATGCTCATAAGATTATGAACTAGTTTACCTTTTCACAATTGCTCTAGGGGGATAAATAGTTTGACTTTTTCGCTATTGCTGACCGTAAGGGAGATAAATTTTTGAGTTTTTTGCTTTACACCCAAGGTTTTACCCCGATTTATGTTTAAACCCAAGTTGAATTTATTTGTATCTTTACCCAATCAACTTTCTCTTTTTGTATTTAAACACAAATAGCATAATTCACACATAAAGGTATATTATATTTGTATTTTTAGGAGGTAAAAACCCCAAAATACACCCACATCTCCTCAAATCTCTGTCTCATATGAAATTAAAATCAAAATTATGAAATTAAAATTAAAATTTTTGAATTTTTTAGTATTATTAATTCTTATTAATTGTAATAGCAATCATGAGGAATCATGAATAATATGTGAAAATTTGTTATAAAGAAAAAGAAAAATTAATGCTATAATTGTACCAAAAGCTTACGTTAATTTATGCTAAAAATTAGGAGTTGGGGAATTGAAAGATTTAAACCTTAAAATACCAACAAAGAGATGAACCCTGACTAAAATTTAGTATTTAAATCTTAGGAACTAAGAGAGTTGATGCGTATTTAATGGGTTTATAAAAGTTGAATATGGAAATAAGAGAGAGGATGTCAGAGAGAATTAAATGAGAAAAAGAGAGGTAAAATTGGATTTACTGAAAACTTTTAGGGAGGCCACAAAAGTTTGAAGCAAATTTGAGAATTTTTTGGGTCTAAAGATAAATATGCATAGTTGATTGGGTCTAACGATCATACTCCTAATAAAAATACAAATTTGAGAAAAACTTTTCATTGTCTATATTACCTTTTAAGTCTTTAACCATTTTGGGTTTTATATTCCAATCTTATCCTAATTAATAATAAATTTGAAAAAAAATCCAGGGTCAATATTACCCTTAACCCTTTTGAATTTTATATTCTAACCTTATCCTAATTAATAATATATATTCAAATAATTTAAAGGTAAAATCTTTAACCAAAATTTAATATGAAAACACCAATTCTCTATCCTATTAGAATATGACACGTGTCCAACCAACCCTATCTTCCTACGAATTCTCATTAAATTAGAACTGTTCATATCCACAATTAGAGAATTCCATCCATGAAAAAGTAGAAAATTCTAATAACCATCTTTTGTTAATTCTAAACAAACTGTAATTATCTACAATTAAAAATAGTTAAAAATTGTCATGTGACCCTCCTTAAATATTTTAAAAAGTATATTTCAATAAACCTCTCATAACTTTCAATTGAGCATTAAACTCCCAAAATATCTGCAATTCTCACTAAATCCTCAGTAAAGTTGATAATTTCAGAAGACGTCCAAAACATTTTGATGTTTTGCACTTAACCTACAAAATGGTGTTACCTTAAAAAATTTCATATGCTAAAATTAACCCTCAAGGATAGTGTATACAGCTCAAATCATTCTTATTTGCAAGTTAACCCATAAACTTACAGATAACCCTACAAATATAAAAAATTACAAATAACTACCTAAAAATCTAAAATTACAAATAACACAGAGAAAATTTTAAAAGCAACAAAAAATCCTAATTAAATTTCTAAATATTACAAAAAACCCACTAACAAATCAGGATAAAGCTTTGAAGAAAACATATAGCCCCATAAAAATCTAAAACTACAAAAAAAACCTTGAAAATCTTAAAATTGAAAAAATTACTCTTAAAACTCTAAAATTATGAATGACCCACAAAAAATTCATAAATTACATAGAACCTCTTAAAAATCCAAAAAAATAAAGACAAACCCCTTTAAAATTTTAAATCACAAACAACTCCTAAAAATTCAAAAATTCAAAAATACATGAAAATTATGAAAATTACAAAAAAAAATCCCATAAGAAGTAAAATTTGACAAATAGCATCTTAAAAATTTTAAATTGCAAACAGCCCCCTAAAAATCTAAAAAATTACAAACAAGCCCTTTAATTAAGAAAACTACAAAGAAGCTCTGAAGAAATTACAAAAAACCCAAAAAGGTATAAAAAGTTATAAACAATCCCTAGAAAAATTATAAATTATAAACAAACCCCATTAAAATCAAGAAATTATAATCAACCTCTTGAAATTTCTAATAATTACAAACAAACCTCTAAAAAATCTGAAATTTATAAACATCCATTTTTTTGCCAAAAAATTTTGGGGTTAAGTGAAAAAAATGTAAAACTTACTGGGTTATTTGGGTGTATTTTGATCATTTGACTACAAGTAAACTATTGATGTTAACTTTGTGGGTTTTCAGCCAAAAGTTATTAGGAGTTTTATGAGAGTTTTAAAGATATTTGATTGATGTTAACTTTGTGGGTTTTCAGCCAAAAGTTATTAGGAGTTTTATGAGAGTTTTAAAGATATTTGAGATTTAGCTCCAACTAGTAAACTTATTGAAAAGTTATTAGGAGTTTTATGAGAGTTTTAAAGATATTTGAGATTTAGCTCCAACTAGTAAACTTATTGAGGTTTGGTAAAATTTACCCATATGTTAATTTTGAGGGTTTCATGAAATTGCAAAAAAAGACTTTGAAAAATCTAAAATATGAAAAAAAGACTCTTAGCATTCTAAAATTATAAATGGCCCACATAAATTTGATAAATTACAAATAACTTATTCAAAATCTAAAAAGTATAAACAACTCCCTTAAAATATAAAAAACCAAACAACCCCCTAAAAATTCAAAATTTTAAACACATGAAAAATATAAAAAATACAAAAAATATAATAAAATTAAAATAAAACAAATCGTATTCTGAACAATTTTAAATTGCAGATAGCCCCCTAAAAATCTTAAAAATTATAAACATACCCTTTAATTTAGAAAATTACAAAGAAACCTTAAGAAAATTACAAGAAAAAACCCAGAAAAATAAAAAGTACAAAAAAAAAGCTCGAAAAATCTAAAATTAGAAACAAAACCCCTTAAAATCTAAAATTACAATCAACCTCTTGAAAATTTCAATACTAACAAACACCCGAAAAAAATCTCAAAGTTATAAACATCTCATGTTTGCAGGTTTTTTGCCAAAAAAATATTGGGGATTAAGTGAGAAAACATAAAACTTATTGAGTTATTAGGGTAACAATGTCAGCTTTCAGGGGCATAAACTGAAAAGCGTTCATAGAGATTTCTTAAATTTTCAAACTTGTGGTGGATTATCTATAATAAGCCCAAACATGTAGGATTTTTTCAAAGTAAAATAGTTGATCGAGGTTTTCTCAGACACACCCTATATTTTGGGGCGTTAAGTGAGGAAATTTCGAAGGGTTATCTCAAATTTTTATAGTAAAGAAGGATTATCTACAATATGCTTAAACTTGAAGGGGTTTTCTCATATTGAAATAGTAGAGGGGGGTTTTCTAAAATTAATCCATAATTTTTGAGATATGATATCAAAAAATCCCCTTAAGTGGTGATTATCAAAAAACCCTTTTAACTTTTAGATTTTATCAGAAAACGCCCTCAACTTTGAGATTTTATCAAAAAATCCCCCTAGTATATTACTTTAGCGAGGTTTCTTGATAAAATCTCAAAGTTAAAGGGGTATTCTGATTGCCCCTAAACTTAAATGGATTTTCTAATATTTTCAAAGTTATGCAGGGTTATCTCATTATTATCCAAAGTTGAAGGGAGTTTTTCTGATATTTAACTTTTAAAATATTATACTTTGTTCGCATTGTTATCTGCATTAACATGAGATATATCGTTTGTTTAATAATTTACTATATCAATAGGAAAGGTGTAACATTTTACTATAAGCAACCAACTCAGAGGAAAAGGATTTTTATTTTTTATTTTTTAATGAATGGAAATGAGTAGTTTAAAAAGTGAAAACATTGATTTTTAGGCTTTTCAAATGTTCAATAAGTATGTTAATTAAAAAGCATATTGTGTGTAAAATTACTCAAATAAGGACTCTTAATTTACAACTATATTCTAATTTAATGCATTCCGTTTTAAACACTCTGTCTTTCCAATTTATCCTTGTAGACACGTGCAAAGAGGTATAAACTAGTTTTAGTCACACATTTAAGTTTTTCTAATGTTTTGATTATGAGATGTTCAATATGTATCATTTCAAAATATTTAAGAGACTTCACCAATTTCAAAAAATTTAAGAGTCTTCACCAATTGCGAGTCTTTAACATGTTCAATAGGATGTTAATTAAAATAATTATGTGAGTAAAATTACTCAAAGGTATTGTTTAAGTTTTTATGATATTATAATTATGAGATGTTGAATATATTATTTAAGTTTTTATGGTATTGTTTGAGTAAAATTACTCAAAGGTATTGTTTAAGTTTTTATGATATTTTAATTATGAGATGTTGAATATATAACATTTCAAAAATCTAGAGCCTTGACCACTTACAATTATTTTGACAGACTTGAATTAGAGTAACCACATCCCATCATAATAACACTAACCACTAGGTACTAAGAAATATAGATGAGTCTTAATAGAAGGTCTAACTAAGACAGTTAAGCTAAAAAAATTCTGAATTGTAAGAGTAATCGAATGGGATGGAGAAGTACACTTAAATAAAGAGGAATATGATCCTCATTAATTAGAATAATAATAATAATTTAAAGACATGAGAATATCTCCAATTATGTGAAATAGTCAAAGTTAGGTATATAACATTTTTATGCCTCAAAAAACAAAAAGTCACTCTACTAAGAAAAGGATACATACTAGCAAGAAATATATCAATCAGTGATTTCATAGCTTTCTAACTTTGACAATTCAGAACATAAATAGATAAAATATAAATGTATTAACTTGGGAAATTTCTCATATTTAAGATCCATGGTTATTGGTATGTGATCTTTCCTTAAGAGTCTATTAGCCTCATGAGACATCACATTAAAGAAAAATTATTAGATTATTAAATGTAGGGTATAAAAATTAGAATATTATACTGTAAATTTGTGCAAATGATAAGATGACAACATGGGATTGCAGTAAGAATAAAATTATTTGCATAAAAGATATATTTTTTTCATAAAAGGATTTTGACCTTCATGCTTATGCGAATTGATCATGTAATTTTGACTTTGGTCATGGTAATTTTAACACTTTTGATAATTATATAGATGTATAGACAATAAATTATTTTACTTCTTCCCATGGAAATAAAAGAAATATTTCACAACCGAGTTATATAATAAAATAGACCCCAAAAATGATATTTAACTACCAATGCACGTGCATCCAATCTAGTACAAAGAAAAGTAATTGAGTTTAAACATAAATCATGGTAAGCCTTTGGGTCTAAAGACAAAAACCTCTAAATTTTGTTACTGGGGCAGTAAAAAAAACTGAGTAGAGATCATTCCGCTTGATGATAAATAAGAGCAATTTAGAAAACAGAACGAAAAGTATCTGAAATTTTGTTGATTAAGTGTAAACTACACTAAACCCCATGAGTTTTCAGTGTTTCGTAGCAAACCACCATCGGATTACCATCGGAGGGCGAAGAAGCTGGACGCCGAATCGATCGAGCGCTCGAGAAGACAAGCTCTCTGGCGTGGCATCGTCTCCGGTGAAAACCGAGACCTCGAGATCGGGATCCTCCTCTTGAACTGCCCTAACCGCGCACCAAAGGACCCTCTCCCCTCCGCCGCCGTCGTTGGTGTACGGATGGAAGAATCCGACGGATCTCCTCCTCCTCCGCCTCCTTGATATGATCACCGACGTCGAGAGAGAGGCAAAGATTAGGGCAAGGGACGTGGATATTGTAGCGAGGAGGAAGAAGATCGGCATCGTGAGGATGAGGCGGTTTTTGGAAAAAGATGATCGTTGAGGGTGAAAAGCTTCGTGGACCGGCTTCATACGAAGTGGGCTTGGCCCTGGCCTTAAAGAGGGCTTCTCTCCACATCATACGGCCCATGGATAGCCATTAGAGTGGTTGAACACACCCCCCAGCTGAAATTTTGTTGATTAAGGGTAAACTACACTAAACCTCATGAATTTTCAGTGTTTCGTAGCAAACCCCCATGGACTTTCAAAATCACACTAAACCACCATGAACTTTTTCGAGTTGGAAAAAAACCATGTGAACTTTCTGAGTTTTGGAGATAACCCCAATAAATTAGAACCAAAAAACGAGTTAAAATGCATCTTGAAAGTTAATGGAGGTTTAGTGTAATTTACCAAAAATTTCATGGGAGTTTTCAGCAAAAGTTATTGGGGGGTTTAGTGTGATTTTGGAAGTTCACAGGGGTTTACGACTAAACACTGAAAGTTCCTGGGGTTTATTATAATTTATCCTAAAAATAAATATGTCAAAAGTATGCCTTTTTTACAATATATAGGTAAAGAATATTCAAATGAAAATTGGATTAGGAATTATATGAAAATTACAAACTACTTCATAGACTTCTACCTAAAATTCTAGCTTTCCTGTAAAACTGAACAAACTAGAACTTGTGAGATATGAATCTGCCAAAAAAAAGACATTTAAAAAAAACACGAAGATCGAATTACCATCGGAGGGTGAAGAAGCTGGACGCCAAATCAATCGAGGGCTCGAGAGGACAAGCTCTCTGGCGTGGCATCGTCTCCGGTGAAAACCGTGACCTCGAGATCGGGATCCTCCTCTTGAACTGCCCTAACCGCGCACCAAAGGACCCTCTCCCCTCCGCCGCCGTCGTTGGTGTACGGATGGAAGAATCCGACGGATCTCCTCCTCCTCCGCCTCCTTGATATGATCAACGACGTCCAGAGAGAGGCAAAGATTAGGGCAAGGGACGTGGATATTGTTGCGAGGAGGAAGAAGATCGGCATCGTGAGGGGTGAGGCGGTTTTGGGAAAGAGAAGATCGTTGAGGGTGAAACTTTTTGTGGACCGGCTTCATATGAAGTGGGCTTGGACCTGGCCTTAAAGAGGGATTCTCTCAACATCATACGGCCCATGAATAGCCATTAGAGTGGTTGAACACACCCCCAGCTGAAAATTTGTTGATTAAGGGTAAACTACACTAAACCCCATGAATTTTCAGTGTTTCGTAGCAAACCCCCATGGACTTTCAAAATCACACTAAACCACCATGAACTTTTTGGAGTTGCAAAAAAACCCTGTGAACTTTCTGAGTTTTGGAGATAACCCCCACAAATTAGAACCAAAAAACGAGTTAAAAGGCATCTTGAACGTTAATGGAGGTTTAGTGTAATTTACCAAAAAGTTCATGGGAGTTTTCAGCAAAAGTTATTGGGGGGTTTAGTGTGATTTTGGAAGTTCACACGGGTTTACGACTAAACATTGAAAGTTCCTGGGGTTTATTGTAATTTATCCTGAAAATAAATATGTCAAAAGTATGCCTTTTTTACAATATATAGGTAAAGAATATTCAAATGAAAATTGGATTAGGAATTATATGAAAATTACAAACTACTTCATAGACTTCTACCTAAAATTCTAGCTTTCCTGTAAAACTGAACAAACTAGAACTTGTGAGATCTGAATCTGCCAAAAAAAGACATTTAAAAAAACGCAAAGATCGAATTACCATCGGAGGGCGAAGAAGCTGGACGCCGAATCGATCGAGGGCTCGAGAAGACAAGCTCTCTGGCGTGGCATCGTCTCCGGTGAAAACCGAGACCTCGAGATTGGGATCCTCCTCTTGAACTGCCCTAACCGCGCACCAAAGGACCCTCTCCCCTCCGCCGTCGTCGTTGGTGTACAGATGGAAGAATCCGACAGATCTCCTCCTCCTCTACCTCCTTGATATGATCACCGACGTCGAGAGAGAGGCAAAGATTATGGCAAGGAACGTGGATATTATTGCGAGGAGGAAGAAGATCGGCATCGTGAGGGGTGAGGCGGTTTTGGGAAAGAGAAGATCGTTGAGGGTGAAACGTTTTGTGGACCGGCTTCATATGAAGTGGGTTTGGCCCTAGCCGTTGGTGTACGGATGGAAGAATCCGACGGATCTCCTCCTCCCCCGCCTCCTTGATATGATCACCGACGTCGAGAGAGAGGCAAAGATTAGGGCAAGGGACGTGGATATTGTAGCGAGGAGGAAGAAGATCGGCATCGTGAGGATGCGGCGGTTTTTGGAAAAAGATGATCGTTGAGGGTGAAAAGCTTCGTGGACCGGCTTCATACGAAGTGGGCTTGGCCCTGGCCTTAAAGAGGGATTCTTTCCACATCATGCGGCCCATGAATAGCCATTAGAGTGGTTGAACCCCCCCTCCCCCCCGCTTTTCAGTGTTTCGTAGCAAACCACCATGGACTTTCAAAATCACACTAAACCACCATGAACTTTTTGGAGTTGCAAAAAAACCCTGTGAACTTTCTGAGTTTTGGAGATAACCCCCATAAATTAGAACCAAAAAACGAGTTAAAAGGCATCTTGAAAGTTAATGGAGGTTTAGTGTAATTTACCAAAAAGTTCATGGGAGTTTTCGCAAAAGTTATTGGGGGGTTTAGTGTGATTTTGGAAGTTCACAGGGGTTTACGACTAAACACTGAAAGTTCCTGGGGTTTATTGTAATTTACCCTGAAAATTAATATGTCAAAATTATGCCTTTTTTACAATATATAGGTAAAGAATATTCAAATGAAAATTGGATTAGGAATTATATAAAAATTACAAACTACTTCATAGACTTCTACCTAAAATTCTAGCTTTCCTGTAAAACTGAACAAACTAGAACTTGTGAGATCTGAATCTGCCAAAAAAAAGACATTTAAAAAAAAACGCGAAGATCGAATTACCATCGGAGGGTGAAGAAGCTGGACGCCGAATCGATCGAGGGCTCGAGAAGACAAGCTCTCTGGCGTGGCATCGTCTCCGGTGAAAACCGAGTCCTCGAGATCCGGATCCTCCTCTTGAACTGCACTAACCGCGCACCAAAGGACCCTCTCCCCTCCGCCGCCGTCGTTGGTGTACGGATGGAAGAATCCGACGGATCTCCTCCTCCTCCGCCTCCTTGATATGATCACCGACGTCGAGAGAGAGGCAAAGATTAGGGCAAGGGACGTGGATATTGTCGCGAGGAGGAAGAAGATCGGCATCGTGAGGGGTGAGGCGGTTTTGGGAAAGAGAAGATCGTTGAGGGTGAAACGTTTTGTGGACCGGCTTCATATGAAGTGGGCTTGGCCCTGGCCTTAAAGAGGGATTCTCTCCAAATCATGTGGCCCATGAATAGCTATTAGAGTGGTTGAACACCCCCCCCCACGCCCCCACCCGCTGAAATTTTGTTGATTAAGGGTAAACTACACTAAACCCCATGAATTTTCAACGTTTCGTAGCAAACCCCCATGGACTTTCAAAATCACACTAAACCACCATGAACTTTTTGGAGTTGGAAAAAAACCCTGTGAACTTTCTAAGTTTTGGAGATAACCCCCATAAATTAGGACCAAAAAACGAGTTAAAAGGCATCTTGAAAGTTAATGGAGGTTTAGTGTAATTTACCAAAAAGTTCATGGGAGTTTTCAACAAAAGTTATTGGGGGGTTTAGTGTGATTTTGGAAGTTCACAGGGGTTTACGACTAAACACTGAAAGTTCCTGGGGTTTATTGTAATTTACCCTGAAAATAAATATGTCAAAAGTATGCCTTTTTTACAATATATAGGTAAAGAATATTCAAATGAAAATTGGATTAGGAATTATATGAAAATTACAAACTACTTCATAGACTTCTACCTAAAATTCTAGCTTTCCTTTAAAACTGAACAAACTAGAACTTGTGAGATCTGAATCTGCCAAAAAAAAGACATTTAAAAAAAACGCGAAGATCGAATTACCATCGGAGGGCGAAGAAGCTGGACGCCGAATCGATCGAGGGCTCGAGAAGACAAGCTCTCTGGCGTGGCATCGTCTCCGGTGAAAACCGAGACCTCGAGATCGGGATCCTCCTCTTGAACTGCCCTAACCGCGCACCAAAGGACCCTCTCCCCTCCGCCGCCGTCGTTGGTGTACGGATGGAAGAATCCGACGGATCTCCTCCTCCTCCGCCTCCTTGATATGATCACCGACGTCGAGAGAGAGGCAAAGATTAGGGCAAGGGACGTGGATATTGTCGCGAGGAGGAAGAAGATCGGCATCGTGAGGGGTGAGGCGGTTTTGGGAAAGAGAAGATCGTTGAGGGTGAAACGTTTTGTGGACCGGCTTCATATGAAGTGGGCTTGGCCCTGGCCTTAAAGAGGGATTCTCTCCACATCATGCGGCCCATGAATAGCCATTAGAGTGGTTGAACCCCCCCACCCCCCGCTGAAATTATGTTGATTAAGGGTAAACTACACTAAACCCCATGAATTTTCAGTGTTTCGTAGCAAACCCCCATGGACTTTCAAAATCACACTAAACCACCATGAACTTTTTCGAGTTGCAAAAAAACCCTGTGAACTTTCTGAGTTTTGGAGATAACCCCCATAAATTAGAACCAAAAAACGAGTTAAAAGGCATCTTGAAAGTTAATGGAGGTTTAGTGTAATTTACCAAAAAGTTCATGGGAGTTTTCAGCAAAAGTTATTGGGGGGTTTAGTGTGATTTTGGAAGTTCAAAAGGGTTTACGACTAAACACTAAAGTTCCTAGGGTTTATTGTAATTTACCCTGAAAATAAATATGTCAAAAGTATGCCTTTTTTACAATATATAGGTAAAGAATATTCAAATGAAAATTGGATTAGGAATTATATGAAAATTACAAACTACTTCATAGACTTCTACCTAAAATTCTAGCTTTCCTGTAAAACTGAACAAACTAGAACTTGTGAGATCTGAATCTGCCAAAAAAAAGACATTTAAAAAAAACGCGAAGATCGAATTACCATCGGAGGGCGAAGAAGCTGGACGCCGAATCGATCGAGGGCTCGAGAAGACAAGCTCTCTGGCGTGGCATCGTCTCCGGTGAAAACCGAGACCTCGAGATCGGGATCCTCCTCTTGAACTGCCCTAACCGCGCACCAAAGGACCCTCTCCCCTCCGCCGCCGTCGTTGGTGTACGGATGGAAGAATCCGACGGATCTCCTCCTCCTCCGCCTCCTTGATATGATCACCGACGTCGAGAGAGAGGCAAAGATTAGGGCAAGGGACGTGGATATTGTCGCGAGGAGGAAGAAGATCGGCATCGTGAGGGGTGAGGCGGTTTTGGGAAAGAGAAGATCGTTGAGGGTGAAACGTTTTGTGGACCGGCTTCATATGAAGTGGGCTTGGCCCTGGCCTTAAAGAGGGATTCTCTCCACATCATGCGGCCCATGAATAGCCATTAGAGTGGTTGAACCCCCCCACCCCCCGCTGAAATTATGTTGATTAAGGGTAAACTACACTAAACCCCATGAATTTTCAGTGTTTCGTAGCAAACCCCCATGGACTTTCAAAATCACACTAAACCACCATGAACTTTTTCGAGTTGCAAAAAAACCCTGTGAACTTTCTGAGTTTTGGAGATAACCCCCATAAATTAGAACCAAAAAACGAGTTAAAAGGCATCTTGAAAGTTAATGGAGGTTTAGTGTAATTTACCAAAAAGTTCATGGGAGTTTTCAGCAAAAGTTATTGGGGGGTTTAGTGTGATTTTGGAAGTTCAAAAGGGTTTACGACTAAACACTAAAGTTCCTAGGGTTTATTGTAATTTACCCTGAAAATAAATATGTCAAAAGTATGCCTTTTTTACAATATATAGGTAAAGAATATTCAAATGAAAATTGGATTAGGAATTATATGAAAATTACAAACTACTTCATAGACTTCTACCTAAAATTCTAGCTTTCCTGTAAAACTGAACAAACTAGAACTTGTGAGATCTGAATCTGCCAAAAAAAAGACATTTAAAAAAAACGCGAAGATCGAATTACCATCGGAGGGCGAAGAAGCTGGACGCCGAATCGATCGAGGGCTCGAGAAGACAAGCTCTCTGGCGTGGCATCGTCTCCGGTGAAAACCGAGACCTCGAGATCGGGATCCTCCTCTTGAACTGCCCTAACCGCGCACCAAAGGACCCTCTCCCCTCCGCCGCCGTCGTTGGTGTACGGATGGAAGAATCCGACGGATCTCCTCCTCCTCCGCCTCCTTGATATGATCACCGACGTCGAGAGAGAGGCAAAGATTAGGGCAAGGGACGTGGATATTGTCGCGAGGAGGAAGAAGATCGGCATCGTGAGGGGTGAGGCGGTTTTGGGAAAGAGAAGATCGTTGAGGGTGAAACGTTTTGTGGACCGGCTTCATATGAAGTGGGCTTGGCCCTGGCCTTAAAGAGGGATTCTCTCCACATCATGCGGCCCATGAATAGCCATTAGAGTGGTTGAACACCCCCACCCCCCGCTGAAATTATGTTGATTAAGGGTAAACTACACTAAACCCCATGAATTTTCAGTGTTTCGTAGCAAACCCCCATGGACTTTCAAAATCACACTAAACCACCATGAACTTTTTCGAGTTGCAAAAAAACCCTGTGAACTTTCTGAGTTTTGGAGATAACCCCCATAAATTAGAACCAAAAAACGAGTTAAAAGGCATCTTGAAAGTTAATGGAGGTTTAGTGTAATTTACCAAAAAGTTCATGGGAGTTTTCAGCAAAAGTTATTGGGGGGTTTAGTGTGATTTTGGAAGTTCACAGGAGTTTACGACTAAACACTGAAAGTTCCTGGGGTTTATTGTAATTTATCCTGAAAATAAATATGTCAAAAGTATGCCTTTTTTACAATATATAGGTAAAGAATATTCAAATGAAAATTGGATTAGGAATTATATGAAAATTACAAACTACTTCATAGACTTCTACCTAAAATTCTAGCTTTCCTGTAAAACTGAACAAACTAGAACTTGTGAGATCTGAATCTGCCAAAAAAAGACATTTAAAAAAAACGCGAAGATCGAATTACCATCGGAGGGCGAAGAAGCTGGACGCCGAATCGATCGAGGGCTCGAGAAGACAAGCTCTCTGGCGTGGCATCGTCTCCGGTGAAAACCGAGACCTCGAGATCGGGATCCTCCTCTTGAACTGCCCTAACCGCGCACCAAAGGACCCTCTCCCCTCCGCCGCCGTCGTTGGTGTACGGATGGAAGAATCCGATGGATCTCCTCCTCCGCCGCCTCTTTGATATGATCACCGACGTCGAGAGAGAGGCAAAGATTAGGGCAAGGGACGTGGATATTGTCGCGAGGAGGAAGAAGATCGGCATCGTGAGGGGTGAGGCGGTTTTGGGAAAGAGAAGATCGTTGAGGGTGAAACGTTTTGTGGACCGGCTTCATATGAAGTGGGTTTGGCCCTGGCCTTAAAGAGGGATTCTCTCCATATCATGTGGCCCATGAATAGCCATTAGAGTGGTTGACCCCCCCTCCCCCTTGCTGAAATTTTGTTGATTAAGGGTAAACTACACTAAACCCCATGAATTTTCAGTGTTTCGTAGCAAACCACCATGGACTTTCAAAATCACACTAAACCACCATGAACTTTTTGGAGTTGGAAAAAAACCCTGTGAACTTTCTGAGTTTTGGAGATAACCCCCATAAATTAGAACCAAAAAACGAGTTAAAAGGCATCTTGAAAGTTAATGGAGGTTTAGTGTAATTTACCAAAAAGTTCATGGGAGTTTTCAGCAAAAGTTATTGGGGGTTTAGTGTGATTTTGGAAGTTCACAGGGGTTTACGACTAAACACTGAAAGTTCCTGGGGTTTATTGTAATTTATCCTGAAAATAAATATGTCAAAAGTATGCCTTTTTTACAATATATAGGTAAAGAATATTCAAATGAAAATTGGATTAGGAATTATATGAAAATTACAAACTACTTCATAGACTTCTACCTAAAATTCTAGCTTTCCTGTAAAACTGAACAAACTAGAACTTGTGAGATCTGAATCTGCCAAAAAAAGACATTTAAAAAAAACGCGAAGATCGAATTACCATCGGAGGGCGAAGAAGCTGGACGCCGAATCGATCGAGGGCTCGAGAAGACAAGCTCTCTGGCGTGGCATCGTCTCCGGTGAAAACCGAGACCTCGAGATCGGGATCCTCCTCTTGAACTGCCCTAACCGCGCACCAAAGGACCCTCTCCCCTCCGCCGCCGTCGTTGGTGTACGGATGGAAGAATCCGATGGATCTCCTCCTCCGCCGCCTCTTTGATATGATCACCGACGTCGAGAGAGAGGCAAAGATTAGGGCAAGGGACGTGGATATTGTCGCGAGGAGGAAGAAGATCGGCATCGTGAGGGGTGAGGCGGTTTTGGGAAAGAGAAGATCGTTGAGGGTGAAACGTTTTGTGGACCGGCTTCATATGAAGTGGGTTTGGCCCTGGCCTTAAAGAGGGATTCTCTCCATATCATGTGGCCCATGAATAGCCATTAGAGTGGTTGACCCCCCCTCCCCCTTGCTGAAATTTTGTTGATTAAGGGTAAACTACACTAAACCCCATGAATTTTCAGTGTTTCGTAGCAAACCCCCATGGACTTTCAAAATCACACTAAACCACCATGAACTTTTTGGAGTTGCAAAAAAACCCTGTGAACTTTCTGAGTTTTGGAGATAACCCCCATAAATTAGAACCAAAAAACGAGTTAAAAGGCATCTTGAAAGTTAATGGAGATTTAGTGTAATTTACCAAAAAGTTCATGGGAGTTTTCAGCAAAAGTTATTGGGGGGTTTAGTGTGATTTTGGAAGTTCACAGGAGTTTACGACTAAACACTGAAAGTTCCTGGGGTTTACCCTAAAAATAAATATGTCAAAAGTATGCCTTTTTTACAATATATAGGTAAAGAATATTCAAATGAAAATTGGATTAGGAATTATATGAAAATTACAAACTACTTCATAGACTTCTACCTAAAATTCTAGCTTTCCTGTAAAACTGAACAAACTAGAACTTGTGAGATCTGAATCTGCCAAAAAAAAGACATTTAAAAAAAACACGAAGATCGAATTACCATCGGAGGGCGAAGAAGCTGGACGCCGAATCGATCGAGGGCTCGAGAAGACAAGCTCTCTGGCGTGGCCTCGTGTCCGGTGAAAACCGAGACCTCGAGATCGGGATCCTCCTCTTGAACTGCCCTAACCGCGGACCAAAGGACCCTCTCCCCTCCGCCGCCGTCGTTGGTGTACAGATGGAAGAATCCGACGGATCTCCTCCTCCTCCGCCTCCTTGATATGATCACCGACGTCGAGAGAGAGGCAAAGATTAGGGCAAGGGACGTGGATATTATCGCGAGGAGGAACAAGATCGGCATCGTGAGGGGTGAGGTGGTTTTGGGAAAGAGAAGATCGTTGAGGGTGAAACGTTTTGTGGACCGGCTTCATATGAAGTGGGCTTGGCCCTGACCTTAAAGAGGGATTCTCTCCACATCATGCGGCCCTTGAATAGCCATTAGAGTGGTTGAAACCCCCCCCTCCCGCTGAAATTTTGTTGATTAAGGATAAACTACACTAAACCCCATGAATTTTTAGTGTTTCGTTGCAAACCCCCATGGACTTTCAAAATCACACTAAACCACCATGAACTTTTTGGAGTTGCAAAAAAACCCTGTGAACTTTCTGAGTTTTGGAGATAACCCCCATAAATTAGAACCAAAAAACGAGTTAAAAGGCATCTTGAAAGTTAATGGAGGTTTAGTGTAATTTACCAAAAAGTTCGTGGGAGTTTTCAGCAAAAGTTATTGGGGGGTTTAGTGTGATTTTGGAAGTTCACTGGGGTTTACGACTAAACAATGAAAGTTCCTGGGGTTTATTGTAATTTACCCTGAAAATAAATATGTCAAAAGTATGCCTTTTTTACAATATATAGGTAAAGAATATTCAAATGATAATTGGATTAGGAATTATATGAAAATTACAAACTACTTCATAGACTTCTACCTAAAATTCTAGCTTTCCTGTAAAACTGAACAAACTAGAACTTGTGAGATCTGAATCTGCCAAAAAAAAAGACATTTAAAAAAAACGCGAAGATCGAATTACCATCGGAGGGCGAAGAAGCTGGACGCCGAATCGATCGAGGGCTCGAGAATACAAGCTCTCTGTCGTGGCATCGTCTCCGGTGAAAATCGAGACCTCGAGATCGGGATCCTCCTCTAGAACTGCCCTAACCGCGCACCAAAGGACCCTCTCCCCTCCGCCGCCGTCGTTGGTGTACGGATGGAAGAATCTGACGGATCTCCTCCTCCTCCGCCTCCTTGATATGATCACCAATGTCGAGAGAGAGGCAAAGATTAGGGCAAGGGACGTGGATATTGTCGCGAGGAGGAAGAAGATCGGCATCGTGAGGGGTGAGGCGGTTTTGGGAAAGAGAAGATCGTTGAGGGTGAAACGTTTTGTGGACCGGCTTCATATGAAGTGGGCTTGGCCCTGGCCTTAAAGAGGGATTCTCTCCACATCATGCGGCCTGGCCCATGAATAGCCATTAGAGTGGTTGACCCCCCCTCCCCCTTGCTGAAATTTTGTTGATTAAGGGTAAACTACACTAAACCCCATGAATTTTCAGTGTTTCATAGCAAACCCCCATGGACTTTCAAAATCACACTAAACCACCATGAACTTTTTGGAGTTGCAAAAAAACCCTGTGAACTTTCTGAGTTTTGGAGATAACCCCCATAAATTAGAACCAAAAAACGAGTTAAAAGGCATCTTGAAAGTTAATGGAGGTTTAGTGTAATTTACCATAAATTTCATGGGAGTTTTCAGCAAAAGTTATTGGGGGTTTAGTGTGATTTTGGAAGTTCACAGGGGTTTACGACTAAACACTGAAAGTTCCTGGGGTTTATTGTAATTTACCCTGAAAATAAATATGTCAAAAGTATGCCATTTTTACAATATATAGGTAAAGAATATTCAAATGAAAATTAGATTAGGAATTATATGAAAATTACAAACTACTTCATAGACTTCTACCTAAAATTCTAGCTTTCCTGTAAAACTGAACAAACTAGAACTTGTGAGATCTGAATCTGCCAAAAAAAAAAAGACATTTAAAAAAAACGCGAAGATCGAATTACCATCGGAGGGCGAAGAAGCTGGACGCCGAATCGATCGAGGGCTCGAGAAGACAAGCTCTCTGGCGTGGCATCGTCTCCGGTGAAAACCGAGACCTCGAGATCGGGATCCTCCTCTTGAACTGCCCTAACCGCGCACCAAAGGACCCTCTCCCCTCCGCCGCCGTCGTTGGTGTACGGATGGAAGAATCCGACGGATCTCCTCCTCCTCCGCCTCCTTGATATGATCACCGACGTCGAGAGAGAGGCAAAGATTAGGGCAAGGGACGTGGATATTGTCGCGAGGAGGAAGAAGATCGGCATCGTGAGGGGTGAGGCGGTTTTGGGAAAGAGAAGATCGTTGCACAGTAGAAGCTCGAGTCGATGGAGTTCGGGTCTGCTTAGTTCGCCGGCGATCGAAGCTCAGAACCAGGCAGTGGTGCTGTAATGCAAGGATTATGCGAACAGCTTGGTCTCCCCTCTTTTTCTGAGTTTTTCGACCTCTCCCCTTAAGCTTGCTGGAAGAGGCTCTTTAAATGGAAGAAGGACAGCTTGACTACTCCTTGAATTATGGGATATGAGCATACATTGTTCGGAGATGTCCTGTTGTCTACTCGTATCGCCAGCGGTCATTCGAAGAGCTGCGCTCTGCATCACGTTACGTAAGAGTGGGAAAGCCCCTCCTCGTATGCGTGACAACGGCTGTCAGATGCTTGCGGGGATCTGACCAAACACCGAGCGCCGACGGCTCTCGTCCTCTCGCTTGGACAACTGAGGTGAGCCGCATTTATGAGGGTGCATGCTGCTTTGACACCTGTCTGCCCACTTGTACTATAGGCGGCTATCCGGCGGGCCTGGAGTACCGTGTCTTCTCTCTTCAGGCCAAGAGAGGCGGGAAAGCATGTTCCTGGCACTCGAGTGGGTTTGGACAGTTCGCCGAATGCTGGCGGATCCGTCTCCTGACCCAGACAACCGAGGCGAGTCGCATTTATGACTATTCAGGTCGACTCGACACTTGTCCAGTCCTTCGTACTGTGCGTGCTGTGAGCGGCCGCTTGACGGTCTTGGAGTACTGTGCCCTCTCCCTTCGGGTCGAGAGAGATAGGAAGGCCCATCTCAGCACTTGGGGTAGCGGATTGGGGTAGCGGATACGGGCGACCTTGAGGTTTGCAGGTGAATTCAACTTTGGACTCGGGCAGGCGAGTTGCGTGAAAGGCGAATTTCCGCTATCCTAATCGATCTCAACTCGTGCAGGCGAGCCGATCGTTAGGCGAACCTAGAATCTAGTACATTTGACGTCTACGCGGTTTAGGCCCGTGCTAGAGAACTGAGCGTGCGAGTTCTTCTCATAGGCGAATTTCTTGTAAGCCCATGGAGGTATTTTTTACCGTCTACAAGACCCCCTTCAAAGTTTTCAGACCTAAACCGGCTCGCGTGTGGTCTGGAATACTTTGAATGAAGAAAATTTTGGCGAAGCAAGCGCCTTTGGGTTTCTTTTAGGATTTTTAGCAAACCCTCAGCTATCAACGGGTTTGATGTGCCTTTACCGATCACCGTTTGAACCGGGCTAGCCATCCTATTCCCCTCAGTATGATGAGTTGTTGAGCAGTTTCTCTTAGGCTTAGTGCTAAGATTTATGCTCTAACCCTTAGCCGTCTGAGGCGTGGGTTTAACCGTTTAAGCGAGGTCATTCTATTGGCTTCGTTTGTAATTTTACCTTCAAGGGCGAATGAATCGTCAAGGCAAAATTAATCTTTGGAAGCCAAATTTTGTGCGACTCGTGGGGTCAGGCCAAGTATTCGTAGGCGAGACCCCTCCTTTTTGGGGCGGAACCAAATCTGATGGGAGATGAGCCACGTGTCTGCCGATAGGGCTTCGTGCTTCCCAGCTAAGGCGGCGCGGTCTCGTCGGGTCGTGGTGATCGTGACTTGACAACATGATGTCAGCTTCGTGTGTTTCGCCCCACGACGCATCGTGGCCGTGGTTTTCAAACCAGGCCGTTAGATCAAGTCGTGGGTTTTGGTTCGGGTCACGGGCTTTGACCGGCCCGTTCCCCTTTTCAATGGCTCTTTCGCAACTGTAGAACGAGTTGTGAAGGACAATCTGGGCCGTCGATTTCGATCATGGCCACGTCTCTTGAACGCGAGTGTCTTGTTTTGCAAGTGCCATCAGGGCCACACAAGCCCTTTCGCCTTTAAATAGGTTTCGTCCTTCTCCTCTTTTTGAAAGTTACTGTGTGTGAGAACCTCCCAAAAGAAAAAGAATTCCCGCTTCGTTTCAATGGCGTCGAAATCCAAGAGGTGTAAAGTGAGGAGAAAGGGTCCCGGACGCTACTCTGATCGCCTAGCCGCCGGTGTGACCGCCAATGTGCCTGAGGCGCGCTCGGGTAAGTTGAAAAAGTTTGCTTTAACGTTCTCGTGTTGGTCACCGCTGTCGTGCCAGGAAGATGAGTGCTGCTCATTTTGCCTTGGTGGGTTAGGCAGTCCCCGTGATTTTGGTAAAACTGCCCCTTTTCAGGCGGATTTTACCTTCATCCGCGTTGGGCGATTCCAGCCTTTATAGGCGAGATTGGTCTCTATTAGGCGAAGGTGAACTCGTCTTCTGACAGGCGAGTTCGACTTTCGTCTAGTAAAGGCGAACGTGGCTTATGCAAGCGGGTCTCATCATGTCGGGCGAATTTCGCTCCTTGACAGGCGGATCTGCATCTGCCTCCTGATTTTTCTTGACTTTGTTTTGCAGCGACCTTTTCCGACCAAGCCCTCCCGAAGGGCGTGGCTACCGGCTTCGCCGGAGGTGCAGGTAATCCAGCGCCTCCCCGATTTCCTTCCTTGGGTCAGGTGCCCGTGTTCTCCGCCGATAAGTCGGTTGGCTCGACAAGGAGAGTCACCGATGGGTACCACTTAACGCTGCGGGAGTTGACTACTGACGCGGTGTTGACAGACGAGGACAGGGCGGAGCTGCCGAAGCCTCAGTTTTTGTTTGGCGATTCTATCACCGATCCTTCCGCTCTGCTGCTCAAGGAGAGCAGATGGTTGCGTACAGTGGAGGGGACTCACTATTACCTTCCCGACATGCTGAGGGGGTTCTCGATCGTCGGGCTACGGTCTTTTGCGGTCCCTCGAGTGATGAACTGGGACTTGACCCCCACTCAGGACAGGGTCACCTGTGGTGTCTTTACAGGCTCCACGGCAGGATATGGGGTGGAGGGATCATGTAAGCGCGTGACGGGTCTGCGCCGTGGCCTACTGTCCAATGAGCCGCCTGCGGGGGAGTCGACGGCGGTAGCGGAGACCTTTCGTCACCGCTTCTTTCGAGCAGGTGGGAGTTTTCCCCCAAAGGACTTCAGAGCCCCGGGGTGGGTATATTCTGCACCGGGCAGCGATACTTGGTGGTCCAAGATCACCGATTGCATCCTGGCTAAGAATTCCGACCTCAGGAATTCGGACCTGTATGCGGCCATTCAAACCACTCGACATGGTTTGAGGATTAATGCCTCTCAGTTCCACAACATCCTGGAACTGTACTGTGCGGAAAGCGGCACCTTCTTCACCCCCAACGGTGAACTTGGTATGTCCCCTCACGAGATGTATGACGTGTCAGGGCTGCCTCTGGGGGACTTTCCTTACGAGGAGTACATCCCAGACCAAGATGAGATCGACCAGCTTTCCGACTGTTCTCCCTTGGCAGTGGAAACTCTGTGGGAGTTGCTCTGCCATTATCACATCTGCCTCAGCTCCTTGGGGTCTAGGGATCACAAGGGGAAGAAGAAGAGGACTCCGGGAATCAGTCACAAGAATTGGGCTGACTATCTGTTCCCTGGGAACGACGTCAAAGGGAATCCCACTCTTCCTCTAGGCGGGTGCGACCAGGCTGAAGTGGAAAGGAGGATGGCTGAAGAGGAAGCCACTATAGCTCTTGATCATGACGAGGGCGGGTTCAAGTCTGGAACGGTCTTCCATTCGTTTCACCACCAGGCCATGTCCCCTATTTCTGGGAAGGCCCTGTTCGCGGGGTACCTCATGTTGTGGCTGAAGAGGTGCGTGGTCCCCACTCATTCCTTCGAGGTGCTCTCGGTGGAGGTGGTGTATCCTGCGGTTTGCTTAGCCCACGGGAAGTCCTATTCTTTGGTGTCGGCGACGATAGCGTGTATCCATCGAGGACTCCGCACGCTGACAGCCCAGTTCTGCCGTGTGTCGACTGTCGACGAAGGGGAAGGGGAAGTCATTAGGACCCCCAATCCCAGAGTGGGACTGCCGTACACTTACTTAATGGCGTGGTTTGTTTACCACTGTGAGTGTTTGATTAGCGCTCCCGCGACTCTTCCAGGAGACAGGTTCGTTCCGTTCCTTAAGCATTTGGAGAGGTGCTCTTGGAAGTGTAAAGACATTCCCGATGCGCGGAAGACGCTCTCCCACTTTGTCCACTACAATTTTCGTCGCTTCTTCCCCTACTTCAGCGGAGGAAGATACGGCGAGTCTCTTAGGGACGTGCCGACGGCGGACCACCACACAGCTCTCTCACGTGGCGCTTTTCAATGGTTGGTGAATATTCGGCCGGGGTATCACATTCTACGCATAGGTTCTGTGTGCTATCTTGAGCCGTATATCCCCTGCAGGTTTGCCCGTCAGTTCGGGTACGACCAATTGTACGTGGGCAACGCCAATCCCCGTCTACACTTCGAAGGAGGACTGGTGGATGGAGCTCGGGGATGGTTCTGGACCCATGCTGGTGGCACCCAGGCTCGTTTTGAGTTACCCGCGAAGGATCGTGATTTGCACCACACGCTCCTGTACTGTCGGTGGTATCAGGGCACCAGTGCTAATCCCTCTGGTTTCTGGTTCCAGGGTTCGTGTTTGGCGGAATAGGGGCGCCCTCCCGTAAGGCCTCTTCGTTCTTCGAGACGGAGGGGTCGCCAAACTGCTAAGGAATAGCTTCTGGAGGACCCAGCTGAGGACGCTGAGGGTAGCGACGTGGGTACAGGTGAGTCTGAAGTGCCCGAGGCCCGAGTTCCTTCTCCTGGTCCTTCGTTGGACCCCCAAAATGAGCGGGGAGAAGCTGATGAGTTAACCCGGGCGGGCGAGAGGCTAGAGCGAGCCCGGAGCGCGATAGCGGGGCGAATGGGAATGCCTCTCCTATCTCCGAGTAGTTCGCTGCTCTCCAAGCGACAGCGGGAGTTCCAGAGCGGAAACGGCTAAGAAGACTCGTCACGAGGAAACTATGGAGGCCGTTAGAGCGGCGGAGGGTCAGGATGATGATGCCTCTGGGGCTGGAGTTGTTCAGTCTACCTCTCCTGCCGCATCGAGGGCGGCTCCGGCGACTTCGAAGGACACTCCCTCGCAATCTGGCGTGAGGCCACAGACGGGAGTTCCAGCGGCTTTTGTGTCCATATCAGGAGGTAATCTTTGCAACAGTACCCTTGATCGCAACATTGACCTTACACCTTTTGACACTTGTATTGGGCCTATGCAGATGCGGTTGAGAAAGTGATCTCCATTCCTTCTGACGAAGATGAGGAGGCTGGGAATGAAGAGGGGCCCACAGGCTCAGGTAAGCGTAGGTTTTAGCATTACTCATCCTTCCGTACCCAACTGTCGATAAGGTCCCTTTCGAGGGTCCTATGTTAACCCTCTTCATGCATTCGCAGCTGATCCTGCCCCTGAAGTCGTTTGCAAAGAGGATCCTCCCTCTTGGGCGAGTCGCTCGTCTGGGGAGACGGGCGAATCTGAGGAGGATGACGACGTCTCGGTTCATGAGATGTTATCCAGTGAGGAAGAGGTGTTGGCTCATGAGGATGCGCCTGGCCAAATAGAGAGATCTCCTGCTCCTGCGGAAGCGTCGGCTGGGGATCGTCCATCAGCGCGAGAGTCTCCGCTTCAAAGGGAGGCTTCTACTCTGCAAGTGACCACCCGCTGCTCCGAGGGCGTCATTGGTCACACCGGCTTGGGCGGCGCCAATCCCGACTTCTACGGTTATGACCACAGGTACTTCAACCGTGATTTCCTCCATGGTGGAGGAGGCTGCCCTCTATCCCTTGGAGCGCGAGCGAAAAAGGAGTGCGACACGATCCTTGGCTGATTTCCAAGACAATCTAGCCGGCTGCATCAAGCTCGCTTTGGAGGAGAGTTGTCCCTTCGAGAGTTTTGAAGAGGATCTCGACTACATCGTGTGCTTCTTAATCAAGAGGCTTGGCCATACTACATCGAAGCCCTACTTCCAGCGTAAGGAGGAAGTGAAGGAAGCTGTTCAACGGTTACTTGCTCTTCGCGCGAAGAGTTCCACTCTTGTGGATCTTGCATCCAGCGAGGTCCGAGCAGCAATGGAAGAACGCGATCGCCGTCTGAACGAGACCATGTCACTAGAGGCAAGATTGTCAGCAGAGTTGGAGCAGGCCAAGGCTGAGGATGAACGAATGGCCCTCGAGCAACAAAAGGCCAATAACCGCGTTTCTCGCTTGACTTCGGAGGTAGAGCATCTGAAGCAAGTTATAGCTAAGGTGCAAGCCTCATTGGCCGTTCAAGAGAAGGCTCGTGAACAGGCAGCCAAGGAATTGGAGATCATTGAATCCCATCGGACACTGACGGCTAATTCCGTTGAGGAAAAGGATCGAGCCTATAGGGAGATCAAAGAGACCGTCCAAGACTTGGCCTCACGCACTGAGGAGGATCTTCGCCAAGAGATCCTGAGGAGGCTAGAGTTTCGTCATGCTAGGGAGATTCGTGAGGCGGAACTGCGGTTGAAAGCCTTGTAATTTGTCCCTTTTGTCTTTGATTGCCAGTTGTACTAGGATTTCTTTCTATGAATGAAATTATCCTTTTGTTTTTGGTTACTATTACTCCTGTGCATGCTCCATTTCTCTTTTAACATGCGTTAGCTAAAGTGTTAGTTGTGAGGGGCGGTCTTCAGCCGTCGGCGTATTTCGGTCGTAAGCTTGTCTCCTCTGCGAGCGGATTTCGTCTGCAGGCGGATTTGGAATTGACTCTAGTTCCAGAAGTGCAATCAGCTTTGACTCGCGGCAATCTCGGCGGTGAATTCGCCATCAGATAGGCTCCGCTTTTGGTGGGCCATGCATTGGTTCGTGCTTACGTCAGCCGAGCGTATTGAATGCGGCGTAGTGGGGCTCTTCGTCCCTCGCGCCTGATTCGGGCCGTATTTGAAGATCGTGCTTAAGAAAAACCGTTGGATCTTGGCCGTCCAGGTAAGATCCGATTTGTTCGGCCTTACCCTTCAACTGTTTTAGCCTTGAACGGTCTAATCAAGTGTTGAGTAACCGCCTAGGGTTCTTAGGGTATTTAACACCCTTACTCCCTATCAGGAGGATCTACAGCCTTCTCATTGTCTTCCCCAGAGTTAACCCAAATTTCTCCTTCCTCATACCCCCGATGGCGCCGAAGGTGAAGAGGATCGCTTCTAAGAAAAGGAAAGAACCGTCTTCTTCAGGCGTTGCTGAGGCTGCCGCGGCCGAAGGTATCTTTTCGTTTAGACTCTCGCGTGGGCTGAACAGGTATTCTCCCCTTGACTCCTCTCTGTGTTGTCGTTGTGTTTTGCAGATCGAGGGGAGGCGCCGGCTGCCAAGGAGCATACGGCCGAGCCTATCCTGATTTCAGACGACGAATCCAAAGGTCCTGCGACCTCTGCCGCCTCAGACCCTGCTCCCCAGCCGGGAGCTGAGCCCTGCCTCGAAATTCCTCCCATCGTGGCGCTCGCTCCGGGCCAAGAGCCTGCTCCCTCTGAGTCCTTGTCCTGGCAGGCACGCATCGAAGAGTTTGAGAGCACTGTGAGACAGGTGATTTCCCTTGTCGACCTTGGCATGGGTAGCTTTGACAGCTTCAGGCAGTCTCTCCTTGATCGCGTGGCTGATTTACGGCGATCGGGCGAAAATCGGCTCGCTACCCGTTGCATGCATGAACTCCGTCTCTTGGAGTCACTCATGATAGAGTTAGAGACCTTGCTACGGGAAGGTCCGGAAGCCAACATGGAGTCTTGCCTGGCTCATGTCAGGCGTCAGGAAGCCCTGGAGTAGGAGACCCGTTCCAGAGAAATAGCAGATTTGGAGTCTACCGCCAATTTCTGGGTGGGTGTAGGCTGTCTAAAAATCATACCTCTGACAAATCCGCTTATCAATCCTCGTCAATAGGATGATAAGTCCACAAAGTTGCTCCAATCGCAACATTCTCTTGTCATGTTAACACCATACCTCTTCTGACAATTCGCTTATCAATCCTTTTTAATAGGATGATAAGTCCACAAAGTTGCTCCAATCGCAACACATTCCTGTCACGTTAATATCACACCTCTGACGACCAAATCCACTTATCGACTCTCCCCAATAGAGCGATAAGTCCACAAAATTGCCCTGATCGCAATATCTTTTCCGTCAAGTTAATATCACACCTCTGACGACACAATCAACTTATCGACTCTTTTCAATTGAGCGATAGGTCCATAAAATACTGTTAGGTTAACATCAAACCTCTAACAGTCAAACCCCCCAATGAACTTGTTAATCCTTTTTCAACAAGAATAGCAAGTTTTCATTATGAAATCCCCAACGGATTAAAGATTTTCTGAAATTATCCTAGTGATAGTGAAGAAAATTTCTGAATTTCACTCTAATTTCTGGAATTCATGCCAAGTTAATACTACACCTCTGGCACTTCTAATTTTCTTTCAGTGTTTCAAGTGAAAATATAACACAGGAAGAAATAGTAACAAAGTCTACGTATTCAACATCGTAGCGGGTCGTTATTAATAACGCCCAAATCCATGCCTTACACGCATGGGGAACTTTATCCCAAATCCTAAGTAGGGATAAGCCTACGCCTAACACGCATTGCCGGTTAGTCTTTCACCGTATAAAGGACAAAAGTCTATGTATTCAAAATCATAGCATCAAGTCTAAGAGAGTTCATTCTCTTATCACAACGTTACATGTGGAACGGACTTAGACAATCCACATGCTAGCCCGATTCAAACGGTAGTCGGTAAAGGCTTATCAAATCCGTTGATGGCTGAGGGTTTGCCAAAAATCCTATGCAGGTTTTCAGGCCCACCAGCTTAATGGACGTGAGCCAAGACTTGAAATGAATAAGCTGAAGACAAGTCTCAAAGATTTAGTCAAAAATGCATGAAAGTCACCTCCGCGTCTCACATCGAAACGCCAAGGTCAGACCAGCGTCGCAAAAATGATAACGCCAAGGTCATAGCCACGTTTTAAGTCAGAACGCCAAGGTCAGACCCGCGTCGCAAAAACCACAATGCCGAGGTCAGACCCGCGATGCAAAGACGATAACGCCAAAGTCATAGTCCCGTTTCAAGTCAAAATGCTAAGGTCAGACCCGCGATGCAAAGACGATAACGCCAAAGTCATAGTCGCGTTTCAAGTCAAAATGCTGAGGTCAGACACGCGATGAAAAAACTGAACGCCGAGGTCACGTCCGCGTCTCAAGTTCAAAATGCAGGGTCCACCCCCAACATTCCAGAAGCAGGATTATGGCACATACCTTCACACAGGCCCTATGTGACAAATTCCTTCAACCAAGATGCCTTCGAAGCGAGTGCAGAGAACGACTCCTTTACAACAAGGAATCAACAGCTCCAAGATCAGAGTTGAGATCCAAAGTATTCCGAAAATTCGTCCCAGTCAACCGCGAACTTTCGAAAACTTTGGAGGGGGTTCTGTAGGCTGTCTAAAAATCACAATATATAGCTTATCCCCCATCAAACACTGATGATGGAAGTTACAATCTGACGACTTCCAGAAGGCTACAATTTGAAGACTTTCACGTAGATGGCTGAAGGTTACAATCTGACGACCTTCACGACAACTGATGGAAGCTCTACTTCAACAGCCTTCACAATCAACATCGGGAGTTACAATCTGACGACTCTCATATTCTTAAGGAGCCAAGACGAAGATTACAAGACAATGATCTTTGCAACGCTATGACAAAGGCAAGACGCGGAGGTCCTCCCCGTGTATCAATAGTAAAACGCCAAGGTCGAAACCCGCGTTACAATAGTAAAACGCCAAGGTCGAAACCCGCGTTACAACATCAAAACGCCAGGGTCGAACCCCGCGTTACAACATCAAAAACACAACATTAAAACGCCAGGGTCGAACCCCGCGTTTCAACATCAAAACGCCAAGGTTGAACCCGCGTTACAACATCAAAACGCCAGGGTCGAAACTCGCGTTACAACAAGCCAAAACGCGAGTGACCCTCGCGTTCATTGGTGTTCAGCCAACACCCAACCTCGCGTCTCAATCCTAAGACGTGAGGTTAGGGTCCTGAACGCCAACGTGGGCGTTTGACTCATTCAACATGAGTTGAACGGTTCTAAAACCGTTTCCCACGATTTGGGGGCGGTTACACCCCATTATGGAGAGAATTAAGGGGGCGGTTATGCCCCTTAATTCCCTATAAATAGGGTAAACTCAACTGAGTTAGGGGTTCCTTTCGGTTGGAGATTTTCTAGTTCCAAGAACTGTAAGAGGCTAGGCATTTTCGGATCTGAGAACTGGGCAGCAGAGGAGATCCTTGGAGCATTTTCTAGAGCTTGGGAGATCTGCAACAAGTGCTTTTTCAGCCTTGGCTTATTAACCGATTTTCGGTTCAAATCAACTCTTTTACAGAGTTCTTCTAAACTCGTTCAGAGTTCTCAAACTTGCCATGTAAGTTCTCCACAACGTCAAATCGTGAGGAGAAGACGTCGTTCCAGTGAATCAAGACGTGCGGATCGTCAACGGAGAGCAAACTCGACGCGAGCACTCAAGGGAGGCACTCCATCGCCACCGTGAAGAACCCAGTTTTAAACAAAGAGGAAGAACCAATTTCATTCTCCTTTCTTTTGTAATCAAGTTGTAATCAGAATCAAAGGAATACAAGTCAATTTTCTTTATTCTCTTCTTTGCAATTTTCCCTAGGAGGAGCAAATTATCGACCTCAATCGCACTGTAGCTCGACTGAGGGCCGAACTGGGGCAGGCGGAGGCGAACTCGAAGGGGCTCCAGTCTGACGTTGTGAAGGTCAGTAAGAACGCTGAGGCGGAAACTCGACGCCTCCTAGCCTTACGTCAGGCAGACGCTGTCGCCAGGTTAAGCTCGGATTCGGAAGGCTGCTGAAGACAAGGCCCGGGAAGACCACGCGAGAAAGGTGGCGGCAGCCAAAGAGGAGCTCTCCACTTTCAGCGTGTTCGACTGAGGCCTCGATCTTATGATTGTATTAAGACATTTTGCTTATGACTCGTTTGTTTATGAAATCATAACTTTGTTCAAATGTATTGTCTTAAAAAAAACTGGGTGCGTGTTTTGCTTCTTTTTGAACGTAATATTATGACTTTCGCAGTTGCAAAAAGACCATAACTTTGTTCAAATGTACTGTCTAGAAGCATCCAATGAGGCTTGTGTTTGCTCATTGTGTCACCGCCCCTCAGTGTTTTGCTCTGTAATGGTCGACAATCTCGTACTGCAGGCAAAGTTTCCTTTATGATGACGAGTTTACCTTAAGGGCCAAACTCTATCCCGATGAGTTTACCCCGTTGGCAAAGCAAAGGTGACGGCGAGTTCCCTAAGATGGCGAAGCTCGGCTCCTGACGAGTCCACATTACCGGCGAAACTCAATTGATCGACGAGTTCGTCAGCAGGCGAGACTCGATCGCGACGAGTTTCGCTTGGAGGCTGAACTCAACTGCTGGCGAAGTTCGGGTAGATGGCCAAACTCAACTGCTGGCGAGTTTATGCTGCAGGCAAAACCCATATGGTGGTGAGTTTGAGTTGAAAACCAAACTCAATTGATGGCGAATTTGAGCTGTAGGCGAAACCCGTATGATGGCGAGTTTACACTACAGGCGGAACTTTGAATTGTGGTGAGTTTGTCTAACAGTCAGAAATCCAACTGTGGGCGAAGTTCGTGCCATGCGTCCGTCGGCGGGTCCAAGTGCTTGCCAACTAAGACTCTGCGGGTGCATTAATGCTCATTAATGGTGAAGCGACCGAACGCTTCGCCTCTCGTGCCCAATCCGATCGGTCGGTTTGGGGTCTCGAGAGGAATGGCCTTTATTGGCGTTGAGTTCGAAGCGTCACAGAATATCTGGACCGCTTGATCGCTTGGAGTAACAAATCTCGGCCGTTGAGTTCTTTTCGAACATGTATTAGTACTTGCCTCTCTTCAGCAGAGTTCTTACTGCTTCGAGAAAAATCCGCTAGGAGAAAACCGCCGCAGTAACTTCCTCTGCTCCATGGCCTCTGCTTCCGACCACAGCGATTCTGAGGGTGTCGGCTCTTCTGCCACCGTTGTCGCCTGTGCGACGCTCTCGAGCTGCTTCTGCCTGTGAGCTCGTGCCAGGGGTTTTCTGCTCCGGACCCCGTGACTCGACTCGCGTTCGTGCCCTACGCAGAGTTAGTGGGATTGGTGATAGGGGGGGGGGGGATCGCCATCTTCGGCTCATGCGTGGGCGACGGCGATTTATTACGATGCGCTTCTGCTTGTGGGGATTTAAAATATTAGCGAATTAAGGTGAAATAAGGCGGGGTTTTTTTTTTTTTTTAAATGAGCGGTCCGCCATGGCGGGTGATTGCCTGCGCTTACTTACGGCGAATGCAGAGCAAGAGTCCTTGAGCGCGTGAGGGTGGAGTGTACCGCCTACGAGGAGCTGGCCTATTCGACGATGCCTCTGATCGTCCCATCGCCGCCTTCTCACTGTATTCTTTCCTGCTGCGAGCATCTGAGGCGCGAGCGAAGCGATTCCGCAATAAGAGGCCGCAGCTGTCACGTGCTGGGCGGTGAAGCGTGCAGCCAAAGCGGTACTGGACCGGATGGATGCTTACCTGGACAGGGCTGTTCTTTCGAGTATGCTGGCTTTTTCTTCGCGCGAGCCAAGGCTGCGGGTAGCGTGGGTGTGAGGCGAGGAAGACTCGGTGAGGCCGCCGGAGCGGTTGAGAAGGAGGGTGCCTCCAACTTCTTCGGCCGAAGAGGATAGAAGACCAGCGAGGCGGGGAACATTAGGGCCAGGCGGCATGTAGAGCAAAAAGGAAGAAGGCGAGATGCGGCGTGCGGCGGATCGTGCGCGGTCAAGGGCTAAGATTGGTTCTTTTAGGCCTGCTGAAATTCCTTAGTAATGGCTCAATGCTGTCTGAGCCCCCCCCCTCCTTTTTTGTTTTGTTAACTTAGTTGGTGCCTTCGGGGCATCACAACTAAACTGAAAACTTATGTAAATTGTGGCCCGTTGTGGCTCTTTTCTTGTTCTTGCTTGTTCTTGCTTTGCATGCACAGTTTTCTCTTTCTTTATCTGCGCTGTTTGGCATTTGAGTTGAACTTGGCGAGCCTCTGACTATTCTGTTTTGGACTTAGTCGTTTTAGGCTCTTGTTCTGTTCTCTGTTGCTCACAACGTGGGATCGGGTTAACTCCGATCTTCGTGTTGCAGCTCGAATGGGATCAAGAGAGTAACACTTGGTTTGCAGCGAAGAACAATCGTTCGCTTCTGCGGCCAACTGAAAAACTCAACTTCGACTCGCCTCTCGGCGAGTTGTTGCCTGGGGAACCGACAGACAGGTCGTTTGCCGAACCGCCTTCAATAATTGTCGTCATTTGGGAATGCGACAATCGATTGTGGTAGGAGCCATCACGTGGTAGACTCTACCCATCAGTCATTCTAAAGGAATGTTAGAATATCTGGAATAGGTCAAATAGTTCAGGGACGTAGGAGTGTGACTATTGACAGGAGTAATAGCACGTCGCGTGGTAGGCTATTGCTTAGGCTATGCTATTCGTAGGAATAACAGCGCCAATCATCAGAGGTGATCATTAACTTGATGGGGTCTTGTCGCGATTGGAGCAACTGGGGGGACCTACCATCCTTCTGAAGAGGATTGGTAAGCGGATTGTGTCAGAGGTTTAATGTTAACGTGACAGGAACTGTCGTGATTGGAACGACTTTGAGGACCCACCATCCTTTAGAAGAGGATTAGCAAGTGATTTTGTCAGAGGTTTAATGTTAACGTGACAGGGATTGTCATGATTGGAACGACTTTGAGGACCCACCATCCTTTAGAAGAGGATTAGCGAGTGATTTTGGCTCTGGTCCTAACTATCTGAAGGTTTGACCAAGTGGGCGTTTGATGCCGCCCATCTGAGATGCTATTCTCGCCTGTTTTGAGAGATTCGCCAAGACAGGGTGTTTAGCTGGTAAAGTGAATTTCGCCTAGTCTGATAGGTTTTCTTGATATGGGCGATTCGCCTGATCTGAGCAATCCGCTTGATCTGAACGATTCGCCTGATCTGAACGACCCGCTTGTACTGAGCGGTTCGCCTGTACTGGTAAGCTGCCTCAAGAAATTGAAGCATAGGAATAGTTTTACCTCTTATACCATTTGGAGGGCGTGAGGGCCAGTTTAAACTCGTGCACTCATGGGAGTTTGGCAAAGGAGAACTAGGGGTAGTACTTCTTCAGATACTTGCCGTTGATGGGCATCATGATCTTATCGCCATTCGGCTTGACGAGGCGATAGGCGCCGTTCGAGTAGACTGTTTCTACTACGAACGGTCCTTCCCATTTGGACTGGAATTTCCCCTTCTTCTTGAAAGTGAGGATCATTGGTCGGCGAACGGAGAGCACGAGCTCTCCCTCTTTGAAGGCTCGGCGCTTGACTTTCTTGTCGAAGCTCTTGGCCATCCGAGCTTGATAAAACTCAATGTGCTGCTGAGCTTCCAGTCGCTTGTCATCCAATGCTTCGAGCTCTGCGAGTCGAAGTTGGTGATTTTCCTCAGTCGTCATCCCTGTCGCTAGGGCGACGCTGAGGGATGGAATCTGAATCTCTAGTGGCAATACGGCTTCACAGCCGTATACCAATGAGTAGGGCGTGGTGCCGGTCGGTGTGCGAACCGTCGTGCGATATGCCCACAGGCTCTCGCCTAGCTTTTCGTTCCAATCGCGTTTGCTAGTGGAAGTCAGCTTGGTCAAGATCTTGATAATTGTTTTGTTGAAGGCCTCGGCCGAACCATTCACTGAAGGGTTGTAGGCCGTGGAAGAGAGGTTCTGTATTCGGAATTTGTCGCAGAACCTGGTGAAGGCATGGCTAACGAATTGCGTGCCGTTATCATGAATGATACGCCAGGGTACGCCGTATCGGTATATGACATGGTGCTTGATGAATTTGATCACGTCATTAGTCTTGACTTCTCTTAAGGGGATAGCTTCGGCCCATTTAGAGAAGTAATCGGTGATCGCGAGGATGAAGCGATGGCCTTTCGCCGATGGTGGAGATATTGGCCCGACTATATCCATCCCCCACGCTTCGACTCGTCGGATGCAGATCCTCTGGAGGCTGGTGCATGTAGTTGGCGTGGATTTGGCATTCGTAGCAGCGTTTCGCATAAGCGACCGCGTCAGTAACCATCCCAGGCCAAAAATAGCCTATCCTCCGCAGGCGATCCCAAAGTTTGGGTCCAGGCTGATGAGCCCCGCACGCGCCGTCATATGCTTCGCGTAGGGTCTCTTGCGCCTCTGCCTTTGAAAGACAACGAAGTAACAAGCCGTCGTATGACCTCTGATACAGCGTTTTAGTGGTTGAGTCGTAGTAGAACCGCGAGGCACGCCGTCGGATAGACTCCTGTTCCTTCGCGTCTTCGGGCAATATGCCGTACATAACATAATCGATGATCGGGAGATGCCAGTCTTCCTGATCAGGCTGATCTGATGTTTGATGTGTAGCGTTCGCCTCTAGGACGTCTTTTAGTCGAAAGAGTTTTCGGCTGGCGACAGTAACCCGTTGGGTCGTCCCCAAAGGCTGGGCCAAGTTAGCCGCCAAGGATGCGAGAGCATCCACATGGGTGTTCTTTGAACGGAGCACGTGCTCGATGCGGAAACTCTCGAGTGACTCTGCTAGTCTGATAGCATGGGTGTTCTTTGAACGGAGCACGTGCTCGATGCGGAAACTCTCGAGTGACTCTGCTAGTCTGATAGCCGCTTTGTGGAGTGGGATGAGATCGTCGTTCTTGACTTCATACTCGCCGGTCATTTGCTTAACGATGAGTTGAGAATCACCGTAAGCCTCCAGATGCTTGATCCCTAGCTCTTTGGCCAACTCGAGCCCTATGAGCAATGCGTTGTACTCAGCTACATTGTTGGTGCATGGTTCCGTCAAGGAAAATGCCCGGGGTAACACATGGCCACGCGGAGAGGTGAGGACCACCCCCACTCCTGCAGAGATAGAGCCGCTCGCGCCTGCTCGAGACGCGCCGTCGAAGAACATCTGCCATACCTCTGGTGACGAAGTCACATTGGCTTCGGGAGGTTCATCTGGCAGATCTTCGCATTCCTTCTCGACCATTGGGTACCGTTGTTCGACGCCCTGCAAGGTTCTGCTCAGGTAGTAGATGCCTTGCTCGTGGCCTGCATCGTCATTTTGTGCCAAGAGGGCGCCTAGAGAATGTTCCATGGCCTGTATATATATGAGGAATGGTCTCCCTGAGATTGGTGCCGCAAGGACAGGCGGGTTTGAGAGATAAGCTTTGATCTCTTCAAAGGCCTTCTGGCATGGCTCATCCCAGACGAAGGAAGTACCTTTTTTCATCAGCTTAGAGAAGGGTTGACATTTGCCCGAGAGATTCGCGATGAATCTTCGGATATAAGCCAGTCATCCTTGAAGGCCTCTTAGCTCTTTAAGATTTCGGGGCGGCTGAAGCTCTTGAATAGCTCGCACCTTGTCTGGATCGATCCGGATTCCTTTCGTCGTGACGACGAAACCAAGGAATTTACCGCTGGACATCCCCAAGAATGACTTAGTAGGATTCATCTTGAGTTGATGAGTCCTCATGAGTTCAAACATCGTCTTCAAGTCTTGGAGGTGATCCTCCTTACGGCGACTTTTCACGACCAGGTCGTCGACGTAGCATTCGACCGTCTTTCGCAGATGATCTCGAAAGATCATGCTCATGGCGCGCTGGTAGGTTGCGCCAGTGTTCTTGAGTCCGAATGGCATAACGGTGTAGCAGTACACCCCCATGGGAGTTCTGAATGCAGTGTGCTTCTCGTCCTCGGGGTGCATTTTGATTTGATTGTACCCCGAGAAGCCATCCATGAAGGACATCCTCTCGAATCCACATGTATTGTCAATGATGACATCCGTGATGGGCAGAGGAAATTCGTCTTTAGGGCATGCGGCGTTGAGGTTCCTAAAGTCGATGCAGATGCGAATCTTCCCGTTCTTCTTTAAGACCGGAACAATGTTCGCCACCCAGTCGGGGTGTTGCTCTTCTCTGATGAAACCGGATTCGATCAGCTTCTTGACCTCAGCTTCGATCACCTCTATGATTTAGGGGCGAAACCGCCTCGGCTGTTGTTTGACTAGCTTGGCGTCAGGGCTGATGTTGAGGCGATGCGTGGCGACCCGCGGATCCAGACCAGGCATGTCCTCGTAATTCCAGGTGAAGACGTCAATGTATTCCCGTATGAGGGCGATGAGGTCTTCTTTTTCCTGTGGAGGCAGACTGCCGCTGATGAATATGGGTTTGGTATTCGCCTCGGTACCCATGTTCACTTGGAGAACTTCGTCTTCGGTTGGCGGTTCGCGTTGCTCGAAGCGACTGTTCCACTGGGCGTTAACATGGCGATCCCATGTCTCGTCATAGAGCGGAAGTTGTTCGTCCTCCACCATTTTGGCAGGGTCTATCATAGCCATGTTGACTGTAAGGCTATCGAACAGATCCCTCACGCTGACGTCCGAGTCCCAAGCCGAGGTTGCTTACGATTGATCACCCGAACATGCATAGTCGGAATCTTCGTTAACGTAGAAACATAAATCTGACGAGGAAGAGGAATAGCCCAAGCCTCTCCTAGTCCTGTTGAAGTAATTTGAGGGCTTCTCTTTGGGCACATAGGCGGGTCGGATGATCGTCTTGCGCCCTCGGCCGTAATCTAAGCCCTCCAAGCGAGTGAGGTCATACCCCATGTCGCTCATCATGCGCTTCGCAACTTGACTGTATTGCGAAAACTGGGGCGCTGGATCCTCGTCCCCAGATTCATCCCATAGCATGCGCAGGGGATGATCGATCCGACCGAAAATAATATCTTTTCGATAACTATTTCGGGCCGGCACGACGAACACAGCTTGCGATGACCCGATCGGCTGCGTCTTGGCGACGTACGACGAGCACACCGGCAAGTGTATGCCACTCTCCAGTTCTTCTGCTGGTGGCTCGTCGGGGTCCTGGTACAGCAGAGAATCCGCAAAATAGTTTTCGACGCCTTTAAAGGGCTGCTTGTCGGCCACTACTGTCCTTACCCGTTCGTAGTCGTCTACGTACTTCAAGCACTGGTGTAGTGTGGACGGAACGATTCGGTTGCCATGAATCCACGGACGCCCCAGGAGTATGTTGTAGGAGGGTTCGGCATCGATGACGTAGCATGTCACCTCCGTCTTCATGTCGCCTATCCGACATTTCAGGCGGATTTTGCCGAGTGGCCGAGTCCCTGTGGCGTTGAAGCCGAAGATGGTAGTCGAGGTCGAGGCTAGGCGCTTCGACGGTATCCCCAAGTGTTTGATTAACTTCAGGGGCACGATGCTCAGCGCAGACCCCGGATCGACCTGAATGCGATCCACTTTCGACGAGCCGACGTATCCTGTGAAGTACAGCGGTCGGTCATGGGACGTGCTCTTGATGAGCATGTCCTCAGGGGTGAAAGTGATGCACGGGATCCGTCTCTCGGAGACTTGGCAGCAAGTCGCACATTCTTGTTCTGCCTCTATTTCCTTCGAGAAATAGGTAGAGAACGCCTCTGAGTCGGCCAACGCTTCCTGTAGGGCCTCCCGGGTAGGTCTGGATAACCGGAGGAGGTCGTACATGGTGATTCGCGTGGGGATGCTTTTCAGTTGCGCGAGCACGTTGAACCGGAAGGGCTGGCGGTTTGAGCTCGGCCCGTCTGGATTGGGAGGGGTTGCTGCGGCTGGCCTCGCGGAAGGTCCTGCCGGGTTCTCCGCCCTCGCGGGATATTCTTTCGCGAATTCTTTTCCTGCTATCATGGCGAAGACGTTGGTGTCCTCTTCAGAGTCCGTCAGGGTAGTCATCGCCGTGTCATCTCTATCCAGAATGGCGGAGACAACGTTGCAGTGTTTTCCCTTAGCCTCCTTGGAAGGCTGTGCAATCCACTGCTCATCATTGAGGAGGTCCGGATGGACCCACATCACCTGCCCTGATGGCAGAGTTTGTGGGACTAAACCCTTTCCCCGTTGGTTGTGAGGATCGTCATTAGTGATTTTCAAGACCGTCTTGGGGATAGGAATTACCCCCGCTGGAGCGTGAACCTCCGGGAGATCTATCCCAAAGCTCAAAGTGATCATGTTCGCAGTCACTTGCTTTTGGACTTTCTCCTTCTTCAAAACCCCCGCGTCGTAGAGGGCCTGGAGCTTGTCCTTGAGGACGTAGCATTTGGTTGTGTGATGGCCAAGGAATCTGTGATATGCACAGTAACTTGGGTCACCGGTTTTATCCACCTCTTCAGGCTTTGCGGCTTCTGGCAACTTAATCCGCCCACTCTTGAGTAGAGTGTCGAAGGTCGCTACCACCTGGTCTTCCTTGAAGTCGTATTGCCGTTGGGGGCGTGGCTCAAATTGCCTGGGTTTTGGCTTTTGAGCAGACTTTGGCGCTGGGGCGGAGTCAACTGCCATGCTCTCTTTTCCCCTCGACCGAGGAGGGTTCTTTGGTGCAGCTGGCTCCGCTGCTCCCTTCTTGGACTGCGGCTCCTCGGCCTCCAGCCTCTTGATCATGTTTTCGACTTGCTCGCCTTGGCGAACAAGCTCTTTCCAAGTCCGGGTCTCTACTGCCCCGATCTTGGACAAGATATGGATCGATAGGTTGTTACGACACATCTCAATTAGTGTCGACTCGGAAACTTGGTCCCGACAGTGGACAGATCGATTCCGAAATCTCTTACGAAGTTGTTGACCGACTCCGACTTCCGCTGCTTCTCAGCGAGAAGAGTGGACATTGACACCTCTGTGTCGTCGTCGAAGAAGCGGGCGAGAAAGAGCTTTTCAACATCGGCCCATGCCTTGATAGAGCCGGGTTCCAGTTTGCGGAACCATTCAAAGGCCACCCCCTTGAGGGTACCTATGAATAGTCGAGTGAGAATGGCGTCATTCCCCGTAAGGAATCCTGTCTGCGCCATGAAGTAGTTGATGTGCTGCGAGGGTGATCCCTTACCATCAAACTGTACCAAGCTGATTGGCTTGAACTTTGCTGGGTATGGGACCGTGTCCCATTCGATAGGGTAGGGACGTACCACCCCCAGCTTGTTCATGTTTTGCTGAAGCTTCAGCGCGTTGAGCTGGTCCTGGAACTCGTCGAATCTTTTGTCATGGGTGCTACCCCCAGTGTGCGACGTTCCTATCGACGTTTTGGAGGAGTAATCGGAATGCTGATTATCCTCCGTCTCAGTCGCTGGACGGTGAGGAGGTACCCACTCCTTGTCCCTAGTTTGCCGGGGTAAGGGATGTTGGGTCCTCTTCTTCTTCTTTTTCTTGTTCAGCAGTTGCTCCATCATCTCTCTTAGAGAGTCGATGGTTGCCTGCTGTTCCTCCAACTTTTGAGCCATCGTCTGCTCGGGGTTGAGGTCGGTCATGTGCACCCTCGCCAGCGCGTCTTGACTTGAGCGCGAGGTCTGAGATGTGGCTGCGGTCGAATGAACCTCGTCTTCACCGCAGGAGGGAGGTGCCAGGGTGGAGTAATCAAACCCAATACTTACCCCCCTGCGACTGCGCGTTCACTGGAATATGCCCTCCTGCTGGCGTCGAGCGAACCGAGTGCTAGGTCTCAGGACGGAGTCCGAGTCTGGCGAGTCGGAGAGTACCGCCTTCCCCTTGTCCGTCATGTTAACTGTGGTGGATGCGAGCTCTAAGTCGTCGACAGCGCGTCTCTTTTGGTGACGACGCCTTCGACGGGAGGGCCTTGGTCAAGAGGACTGTTGAGAAAGTCTCTCAAATACCGAAGGTTTCGCCGTTCAGATGCATTGGCAGTCGGCGAGGACCGTGTGGATGAGTCTCTCGTAGTGGCACTGAGGACTCGCCTCATGGATAGTGCGTTTGCGAGTTAAGTATTCTCTGAGGTCTTCTATGGGTGGTTGGTGACAACCCCCAGCCTCAGAAGAGTCGCTCGGGTGAGC